>NW_027182501.1:0-300000 GCF_040938575.1 Ambystoma mexicanum
AGGGTCTCAGGATTGGAATGGGAAGGAGTTGGATATTCCAATCTCATGTTATAGGAAGGGTCTCAGGTTTGGTATTAGAAGCATTGAGATATCACATCTCATGCTATAGGAAGGGTCTCAGGATTGGAATGGGAAGGACTTGGATATCACATCTCATGCTATAGGGAGGGTCTCAAGTTTGATATTAGAAGCATTGAGATATTACATCTCATGATATCGGAAGGGTCTCAGGATTGGAATGGGAAGGAGTTGGATATCACATCTCATGATAAAGGAAGGGTCTAAGGTTTGGAAGGGGAAGGATTTGGATATCACATCTCATGTTATAGGACGGGTCTCAGGTTTGGTATTAGAAGCATTGAGATATCAAGTCTCATGGTATAGAAAGGGGATCAGAATTGGAATGGGAAGGAGTTGGATGTCACAACTCAAGCTATAGGAAGGGTCTCAGGATTGGAATGGGAAGGACTTGGATATCACATCTCATGCTATAGGGAGGGTCTCAAGTTTGATATTAGAAGCATTGAGATATCACATCTCATGATATCGGAAGGGTCTCAGGATTGGAATGGGAAGGAGTTGGATATCACATCTCATGATAAAGGAAGGGTCTAAGGTTTGGAAGGGGAAGGATTTGGATATCACATCTCATGTTATAGGACGGGTCTCAGGTTTGGTATTAGAAGCATTGAGATATCAAGTCTCATGGTATAGGAAGGGGCTCAGAATTGGAATGGGAAGGAGTTGGATATCAAGTCTCATGGTATAGGAAGGGGCTCAGAATTGGAATGGGAAGGAGTTGGATATCACATCTCATGCTAAAGGGAGGGTCTCAGGTTTGGAAGGGGAAGGATTTGGATATCACATCTCATGTTATAGGAAGGATCTCAGGTTTGGTATTAGAAGCATTGAGATATCACATCTCATGCTATCGGAAGTATCTCAGGTTTGGTATTAGAGGCATTGAGATATCACATCTCATGCTATCTATCATAAGGGTCTCAGGATTGGAATGGGAAGGAGTTGGATATCACATCTCATGCTAAAGGGAGGGTCTCAGGTTTGGAAGGGGAAGGATTTGGATATCACATCACATGTTATAAGAAGGATCTCAGGTTTGGTATTAGAAGCATTGAGATATCACATCTCATGCTATCGGAAGGGTCTCAGGATTGGAATGGGAAGGAGTCGGATATCACATCTCATGCTATAGGAAGGCCCTCAGGTTTGGAAGGGGAAAGAGTTGGATATCACATTTCATGTTAGAGGTAGGATCTCAGGTTTGGTATTAGAGGCATTGAGATATCACATCTCATGCTATCAGAAGGGTCTCAGGATTGGAATGGGAAGGAGTTGGATATCACATCTCATGCTAAAGGGAGGGTCTCAGGTTTGGAAGGGGAAGGATTTGGATATCACGTCTCATGTTATAGGAAGGATCTCAGGTTTGGTATTAGAAGCATTGAGATATCACATCTCATGCTATCGGAAGGATCTCAGGTTTGGTATTAGAGGCATTGAGATATCACATCTCATGCTAAAGGGAGGGTCTCAGGTTTGGAAGGGGAAGGATTTGGATATCACATCTCTTGTTATAGGAAGGATCACAGGTTTGGTATTAGAAGCATTGAGATATCACATCTCATGCTATCGGAAGGGTCTCAGGATTGGAATGGGAAGGAGTTGGATAACACATCTCATGCTAAAGGGAGGGTCTCAGGTTTGGAAGGGGAAGGATTTGGATATCACATCTCATGTTACAGGAAGGATCTCAGGTTTGGTATTAGAAGCATTGAGATATCACATCTCATGCTATCGGAAGTATCTCAGGTTTGGTATTAGAGGCATTGAGATATCACATCTCATGCTATCTATCATAAGGGTCTCAGGATTGGAATGGGAAGGAGTTGGATATCACATCTCATGCTAAAGGGAGGGTCTCAGGTTTGGAAGGGGAAGGATTTGGATATCACATCACATGTTATAAGAAGGATCTCAGGTTTGGTATTAGAAGCATTGGGATATCACATCTCATGCTATCGGAAGGGTCTCAGGATTGGAATGGGAAGGAGTCGGATATCACATCTCATGCTATAGGAAGGCTCTCAGGTTTGGAAGGGGAAAGAGTTGGATATCACATTTCATGTTAGAGGTAGGATCTCAGGTTTGGTATTAGAGGCATTGGGATATCACATCTCATGCTATCAGAAGGGTCTCAGGATTAGAATGGGAAGGAGTTGGATATCACATCTCATGCTAAAGGGAGGGTCTCAGGTTTGGAAGGGGAAGGATTTGGATATCACGTCTCATGTTATAGGAAGGATCTCAGGTTTGGTATTAGAAGCATTGAGATATCACATCTCATGCTATCGGAAGGATCTCAGGTTTGGTATTAGAGGCATTGAGATATCACATCTCATGCTAAAGGGAGGGTCTCAGGTTTGTAAGGGGAAGGATTTGGATATCACATCTCTTGTTATAGGAAGGATCACAGGTTTGGTATTAGAAGCATTGAGATATCACATCTCATGCTATCGGAAGGGTCTCAGGATTGGAATGCGAAGGAGCTGGATATCACATCTCATGCTAAAGGAAGGGTCTCAGGTTTGGAACGAAAAGGAGTTGGATATCCGATCTCATGTTATAGGAAGGGTCTCAGGTTTGGTATAAGCATTGAGATATCACATCTCTGCTATCGGAAGTGTCTCAGGATTGGAATGGGAAGGAATTGGATATCCCATCTCATGTTATAGGACGGGTCTCAGGATTGTTATTAGAATCATTGAGATATCATATTGCATGCTGTAGGAAGGGTCTAAGGATTGGAATGGGAAGGACTTGGATATCACATCTCATGCTATAGGAAGGGTCTCAGGTTTGGTATAAGCATTGAGATATCAAATCTCATGCTATAGGAAGGGTCTCAGGATTGGAATGGAAGGAGTTGGATATCACATCTCATGTTATAGGAAGGATCTCAGGTTTGGTATTAGAAGCATTGAGACATCACATCTCATGCTATAAGAAGGGTCTCAGGATTGGAATGGGAAGGAGTTGGATATCACATCTCATACTATAGGAAGGGTCTCAGGTTTGGTATAAGCATTGAGATATCACATCTCATGCTATAGGAAGGGTCTCAGGATTGGAATGGGAAGGAGTTGTATATGACATCTCATGCCGTAGGAAGGGTCTCAGGTTTGGTATAAGCATTGAGATATCACATCTCTGCTATCGGAAGTGTCTCAGGATTGGAATGGGAAGGACTTGGATATCACATCTCATGCTATAGGGAGGGTCTCAAGTTTGATATTAGAAGCATTGAGATATCACATCTCATGCTATAGGAAGGGTCTCAGGATTGGAATGGGAAGGAGTTGTATATGACATCTCATGCCGTAGGAAGGGTCTCAGGTTTGGTATAAGCATTGAGATATCACATCTCTGCTATCGGAAGGGTCTCAGGATTGGAATGGGAAGGAGTTGGATATCCCATCTCATGTTATAGGAAGAGTCTCAGATTTGGTATTAGAGGCATTGAGATATCACATCTCATGCTGTAGGAAGTGTCTCAGGATTGGAATGGGAAGGACTTGGATATCACATCTCATGCTATAGGGAGGCTCTCAAGTTTGATATTAGAAGCATTGAGATATCACATCTCATGCTATAGGAAGGGTCTCAGGATTGGAATGGGAAGGAGTTGGATATCACATCTCATGCTATAGGAAGGGTCTCAGGTTTGGTATAAGCAGTGAGATATCACATCTCATGCTATAGGCAGTGTCTCAGTATTGGAATGGGAAGGAGTTGGATATCACATCTCATGTTATAGGAAGGATCTCAGGTTTGGTATAAACATTGAGATATCACATCTCTGCTATCGGAAGGGTCTCAGGATTGGAATGTAAGGAGTTGGATATTCCCATCTCATGTTATAGGAAGGGTCTCAGGTTTGGTATTAGAAGCATTGAGATATCACATCTCATGCTATAGGAAGGGTCTCAGGATTGGAATGGGAAGGACTTGGATATCACATCTCATGCTATAGGGAGGGTCTCAAGTTTGATATTAGAAGCATTGAGATATCACATCTCATGATATCGGAAGGGTCTCAGGATTGGAATGGGAAGGAGTTGGATATCACATCTCATGATAAAGGAAGGGTCTAAGGTTTTGAAGGGGAAGGATTTGGATATCACATCTCATGTTATAGGACGGGTCTCAGGTTTGGTATTAGAAGCATTGAGATAGCAAGTCTCATGGTATAGGAAGGGTCTCAGAATTGGAATGGGAAGGAGTTTGATATCACATCTCATGCCATAGTATGGGTCTCAGGTTTGGTAGAAGCATTGGGATATCACATCTCATGCTATCGGAATGGTATCAGGATTGGATTTGGAAGGAGTTGGATATCCCATCTCATGCTATAGGAAGGGTCTCAGGTTGGAATGGGAAGGAGTTGGATATCACATCTCATGTTATAGGAAGGGTCTCAGGATTGGAATGGGAAGGACTTGGATATCACATCTCATGCTATAGGAAGGCTCTCAGGTTTGGAAGGGGAGAGAGTTGGATATCACATTTCATGTTAGAGGTAGGATCTCAGGTTTGGTATTAGAGGCATTGAGATATCACATCTCATGCTATCAGAAGGGTCTCAGGATTGGAATGGGAAGGACTTAGATATCACATATCATGCTATAGGGAGGGTCTCAGTTTTGATATTAGAAGCATTGAGATATCACATCTCATGCTATCGGAAGTGTCTCAGGGTTGGAATGGGAAGGAGCTGGATATCACATCTCATACTAAAGGAAGAGTCTCAGGTTTGGAACGGGAAGGAGTTGGATATCACATCTCATGTTATAGGAAGGGTCTCAGGTTTGGTATAAGCATTGAGATATCACATCTCTGCTATCGGAAGTGTCTCAGGATTGGAATGGGAAGGAGTTGGATATCCCATCTCATGTTATAGGACGGGTCTCAGGTTTGTTATTAGAATCATTGAGATATCATATTGCATGCTGTAGGAAGGGTCTAAGGATTGGAATGGGAAGGACTTGGATATCACATCTCATGCTATAGATAGGCTCTCAGGTTTGGAAAGGGAAGGAGTTGGATATCACATTTCATGTTAGAGGAAGGATCTCAGGTTTGGTATTAGAGGCATTGAGATATCACATCGCATGCTATAGGAAGGGTCTCAGGTTGGAATGGGAAGGAGTTGGATATCACATCTCATGTTAAAGGGAGGGTCTCAGAATTGGAAGGGGAAGGATTTGGATATCACATCTCATGTTATAGGAAGGATCTCAGGTTTGGTATTAGAAGCATTGAGATATCACATCTCATGCTATCGGAAGGATCTCAGGTTTGGTATTAGAAGCATTGAGATATCACATCTCATGCTATCAGAAGGGTCTCAGGATTGGAATGGGAAGGAGTTGGATATCACATCTCATGCTAAAATGGAGGGTCTCAGGTTTGGAAGGGGAAGGATTTGGATATCACATCTCATGTTATCGGAAGGATCTCAGGTTTGGTATTAGAAGTATTGAGATATCACATCTCATGCTATAGGAAGGGTCTCAGGATTAGAATGGGAAGGAGTTGGATATCACATCTCATGCTAAAGGAAGGGTCTCAGGTTTGGTAGAAGCATTGAGATATCACATCTCATGCTATAGGAAGGGTCTCAGGATTGGAATGGGAAGGACTTAGATATCACATATCATGCTATAGGGAGGGTTTCCGTTTTGATATTAGAAGCATTGAGATATCACATCTCATGCTATCGGAAGTGTCTCAGGATTGGAATGGGAAGGAGCTGGATATCACTTCTCATGCTAAAGGAAGGGTCTCAGGTTTGGAACGGGAAGGAGTTGGATATCCGATCTCATGTTATAGGAAGGGTCTAAGGTCTGGTATAAGCATTGAGATATCACATCTCTGCTATCGGAAGTGTCTCAGGATTGGAATGGGAAGGAGTTGGATATCCCATCTCATGTTATAGGAAGGGTCTCAGGTTTGGTATAAGCATTGAGATATCACATCTCATGCTATAGGAAGGGTCTCAGGATTGGAATGGGAAGTAGTTGGATATCACATATCATGCTATAGGAAGGGTCTCAGGTTTGGTATAAGCATTGAGATATCACATCTCATGCTATAGGAAGGGTCTCAGGATTGGAATGGGAAGGAGTTGTATATGACATCTCATGCCGTAGGAAGGGTCTCAGGTTTGGTATAAGCATTGAGATATCACATCTCATGCTATAGGAAGGGTCTCAGGATTGGAATGGGAAGGAGTTGGATATCACATCTCATGCTATAGGAAGGGTCTCAGGTTTGGTATAAGCATTGAGATATCACATCTCATGCTATAGGAAGGGTCTCAGGATTGGAATGGGAAGGAGTTGTATATGACATCTCATGCCGTAGGAAGGGTCTCAGGTTTGGTATAAGCATTGAGATATCACATCTCTGCTATCGCAAGGGTCTCTGGATTTGAATGGGAAGGAGTTGGATATCCCATCTCATGTTATAGGAAGAGTCTCAGGTTTGGTATTAGAAGCATTGAGATATCACATCTCATGCTATAGGAAGTGTCTCAGGATTGGAATGGGAAGGACTTGGATATCACATCTCATGCTATAGGGAGGCTCTCAAGTTTGATATTAGAAGCATTGAGATATCACATCTCATGCTATAGGAAGGGTCTCAGGATTGGAATGGGAAGGAGTTGGATATCACATATCATGCTAAAGGAAGGGTCTCAGGTTTGGTAGAAGCATTGAGATATCACATCTCATGCTATAGGAAGGGTCTCAGGATTGGAATGGGAAGGTCTTAGATATCACATATCATGCTATAGGGAGGGTCTCAGTTTTGATATTAGAAGCATTGAGATATCACATCTCTTGCTATCGGAAGTGTCTCAGGATTGGAATGGGAAGGAGCTGGATATCACATCTCATGCTAAAGGAAGAGTCTCAGGTTTGGAACGGGAAGGAGTTGGATATCACATCTCATGCTATAGGAAGGGTCTCAGGTTTGGTATAAGCATTGAGATATCACATCTCATGCTATAGGAAGGGTCTCAGGATTGGAATGGGAAGGAGTTGTATATGACATCTCATGCCGTAGGAAGGGTCTGAGGTTTGGTATAAGCATTGAGATATCACATCTCTGCTATCGGAAGGGTCTCAGGATTGGAATGGGAAGGAGTTGGATATCCCATCTCATGTTATAGGAAGAGTCTCAGGTTTGGTATTAGAAGCATTGAGATATCACATCTCATGCTATAGGAAGTGTCTCAGGATTGGAATGGGAAGGACTTGGATATCACATCTCATGCTATAGGGAGGCTCTCAAGTTTGATATTAGAAGCATTGAGATATCACATCTCATGCTATAGGAAGGGTCTCAGGATTGGAATGGGAAGGAGTTGGATATCACATCTCATGCTATAGGAAGGGTCTCAGGTTTGGTATAAGCAGTGAGATATCACATCACATGCTGTAGGAAGGGTCTCAGGTTTGGTATTAGAAGCATTGAGATATCACATCTCATGCTATAGGAAGGATCTCAGGTTTGGTATTAGAAGTATTGAGATATCACATCTCATGCTATAGGAAGGGTCTCAGGGTTGGAATGGGAAGGAGTTGGATATCACATATCATGCTAAAGGAAGGGTCTCAGGTTTGGTAGAAGCATTGAGATATCACATCTCATGCTATAGGAAGGGTCTCAGGATTGGAATGGGAAGGACTTAGATATCACATATCATGCTATAGGGAGGGTCTCAGTTTTGATATTAGAAGCATTGAGATATCACATCTCTTGCTATCGGAAGTGTCTCAGGATTGGAATGGGAAGGAGCTGGATATCACATCTCATGCTAAAGGAAGAGTCTCAGGTTTGGAACGGGAAGGAGTTGGATATCACATCTTATGTTATAGGAAGGGTCTCAGGTTTGGTATAAGCATTGAGATATCACATCTCTGCTATCGGAAGTGTCTCAGGATTGGAAATGGAAGGAGTTGGATATCCCATCTCATGTTATAGGACGGGTCTCAGGTTTGTTATTAGAATCATTGAGATATCATATTGCATGCTGTAGGAAGGGTCTAAGGATTGGAATGGGAAGGACTTGGATATCACATCTCATGCTATAGATAGGCTCTCAGGTTTGGAAAGGGAAGGAGTTGGATATCACATTTCATGTTAGAGGAAGGATCTCAGGTTTGGTATTAGAGGCATTGAGATATCACATCTCATGCTATAGGAAGGGTCTCAGGTTGGAATGGGAAGGAGTTGGATATCACATCTCATGTTAAAGGGAGGGTCTCAGAATTGGAAGGGGAAGGATTTGGATATCACATCTCATGTTATAGGAAGGATCTCAGGTTTGGTATTAGAAGCATTGAGATATCACATCTCATGCTATCGGAAGGATCTCAGGTTTGGTATTAGAAGCATTGAGATATCACATCTCATGCTATCAGAAGGGTCTCAGGATTGGAATGGGAAGGAGATGGATATCACATCTCATGCTAAAGGGAGGGTCTCAGGTTTGGAAGGGGAAGGATTTGGATATCACATCTCATGTTATCGGAAGGATCTCAGGTTTGGTATTAGAAGTATTGAGATATCACATCTCATGCTATAGGAAGGGTCTCAGGATTGGAATGGGAAGGAGTTGGATATCACATCTCATGCTAAAGGAAGGGTCTCAGGTTTGGTAGAAGCATTGAGATATCACATCTCATGCTATAGGAAGTGTCTCAGGATTGGAATGGGAAGGAGCTGGATATCACATCTCATGCTAAAGGAAGGGTCTCAGGTTTGGAACGGGAAGGATTTGGATATCCGATCTCATATTATAGGAAGGGTCTAAGGTCTGGTATAAGCATTGAGATATCACATCTCTGCTATCGGAAGTGTCTCAGGATTGGAATGGGAAGGAGTTGGATATCCGATCTCATGCTATCGGAAGGATCTCAGGTTTGGTATTAGAAGCATTGAGATATCACATCTCATGCTATAGGAAGGGTCTCAGGATTGGAATGGGAAGGACTTAGATATCACATATCATGCTATAGGGAGGGTTTCCGTTTTGATATTAGAAGCATTGAGATATCACATCTCATGCTATCGGAAGTGTCTCAGGATTGGAATGGGAAGGAGCTGGATATCACATCTCATGCTAAAGGAAGGGTCTCAGGTTTGGAACGGGAAGGAGTTGGATATCCGATCTCATGTTATAGGAAGGGTCTAAGGTCTGGTATAAGCATTGAGATATAACATCTCTGCTATGGGAAGTGTCTCAGGATTGGAATGGGAAGGAGTTGGATATCCCATCTCATGTTATAGGAAGGGTCTCAGGTTTGGTATAAGCATTGAGATATCACATCTCATGCTATAGGAAGGGTCTCAGGTTGGAATGGGAAGGAGTTGGATATCACATCTCATGTTAAAGGGAGGGTCTCAGAATTGGAAGGGGAAGGATTTGGATATCACATCTCATGTTATAGGAAGGATCTCAGGTTTGGTATTAGAAGCATTGAGATATCACATCTCATGCTATCGGAAGGATCTCAGGTTTGGTATTAGAAGCATTGAGATATCACATCTCATGCTATCAGAAGGGTCTCAGGATTGGAATGGGAAGGAGTTGGATATCACATCTCATGCTAAAGGGAGGGTCTCAGGTTTGGAAGGGGAAGGATTTGGATATCACATCTCATGTTATCGGAAGGATTTCAGGTTTGGTATTAGAAGTATTGAGATATCACACCTCATGCTATAGGAAGGGTCTCAGGATTGGAATGGGAAGGAGTTGGATATCACATCTCATGCTAAAGGAAGGGTCTCAGGTTTGGTAGAAGCATTGAGATATCACATCTCATGCTATAGGAAGGGTCTCAGGATTGGAATGGGAAGGACTTAGATATCACATATCATGCTATAGGGAGGGTTTCTGTTTTGATATTAGAAGCATTGAGATATCACATCTCATGCTAAAGGGAGGGTCTCAGGATTGGAATGGGAAGGAGCTGGATATCACATCTCATGCTAAAGGAAGGGTCTCAGGTTTGGAACGGGAAGGAGTTGGATATCCGATCTCATGTTATAGGAAGGGTCTAAGGTCTGGTATAAGCATTGAGATATCACATCTCTGCTATCGGAAGTGTCTCAGGATTGGAATGGGAAGGAGTTGGATATCCCATCTCATGTTATAGGAAGGGTCTCAGGTTTGGTATAAGCATTGAGATATCACATCTCATGCTATAGGAAGGGTCTCAGGATTGGAATGGGAAGGAGTTGGATATCACATCTCATGCTATAGGAAGGGTCTCAGGTTTGGTATAAGCATTGAGATATCACATCTCTGCTATCGGAAGTGTCTCAGGATTGGAATGGGAAGGAATTGGATATCCCATCTCATGTTATAGGACGGGTCTCAGGATTGTTATTAGAATCATTGAGATATCATATTGCATGCTGTAGGAAGGGTCTAAGGATTGGAATGGGAAGGACTTGGATATCACATCTCATGCTATAGGAAGGGTCTCAGGTTTGGTATAAGCATTGAGATATCAAATCTCATGCTATAGGAAGGGTCTCAGGATTGGAATGGAAGGAGTTGGATATCACATCTCATGTTATAGGAAGGATCTCAGGTTTGGTATTAGAAGCATTGAGACATCACATCTCATGCTATAAGAAGGGTCTCAGGATTGGAATGGGAAGGAGTTGGATATCACATCTCATACTATAGGAAGGGTCTCAGGTTTGGTATAAGCATTGAGATATCACATCTCATGCTATAGGACGGGTCTCAGGATTGGAATGGGAAGGAGTTGTATATGACATCTCATGCCGTAGGAAGGGTCTCAGGTTTGGTATAAGCATTGAGATATCACATCTCTGCTATCGGAAGTGTCTCAGGATTGGAATGGGAAGGACTTGGATATCACATCTCATGCTATAGGGAGGGTCTCAAGTTTGATATTAGAAGCATTGAGATATCACATCTCATGCTATAGGAAGGGTCTCAGGATTGGAATGGGAAGGAGTTGTATATGACATCTCATGCCGTAGGAAGGGTCTCAGGTTTGGTGTAAGCATTGAGATATCACATCTCTGCTATCGGAAGGGTCTCAGGATTGGAATGGGAAGGAGTTGGATATCCCATCTCATGTTATAGGAAGAGTCTCAGGTTTGGTATTAGAGGCATTGAGATATCACATCTCATGCTGTAGGAAGTGTCTCAGGATTGGAATGGGAAGGACTTGGATATCACATCTCATGCTATAGGGAGGCTCTCAAGTTTGATATTAGAAGCATTGAGATATCACATCTCATGCTATAGGAAGGGTCTCAGGATTGGAATGGGAAGGAGTTGGATATCACATCTCATGCTATAGGAAGGGTCTCAGGTTTGGTATAAGCAGTGAGATATCACATCTCATGCTATAGGCAGTGTCTCAGTATTGGAATGGGAAGGAGTTGGATATCACATCTCATGTTATAGGAAGGATCTCAGGTTTGGTATAAACATTGAGATATCACATCTCTGCTATCGGAAGGGTCTCAGGATTGGAATGTAAGGAGTTGGATATTCCCATCTCATGTTATAGGAAGGGTCTCAGGTTTGGTATTAGAAGCATTGAGATATCACATCTCATGCTATAGGAAGGGTCTCAGGATTGGAATGGGAAGGACTTGGATATCACATCTCATGCTATAGGGAGGGTCTCAAGTTTGATATTAGAAGCATTGAGATATCACATCTCATGATATCGGAAGGGTCTCAGGATTGGAATGGGAAGGAGTTGGATATCACATCTCATGATAAAGGAAGGGTCTAAGGTTTTGAAGGGGAAGGATTTGGATATCACATCTCATGTTATAGGACGGGTCTCAGGTTTGGTATTAGAAGCATTGAGATAGCAAGTCTCATGGTATAGGAAGGGTCTCAGAATTGGAATGGGAAGGAGTTTGATATCACATCTCATGCCATAGTATGGGTCTCAGGTTTGGTAGAAGCATTGGGATATCACATCTCATGCTATCGGAATGGTATCAGGATTGGATTTGGAAGGAGTTGGAAATCCCATCTCATGCTATAGGAAGGGTCTCAGGTTGAAATGGGAAGGAGTTGGATATCACATCTCATGTTATAGGAAGGGTCTCAGGATTGGAATGGGAAGGACTTGGATATCACATCTCATGCTATAGGAAGGCTCTCAGGTTTGGAAGGGGAGAGAGTTGGATATCACATTTCATGTTAGAGGTAGGATCTCAGGTTTGGTATTAGAGGCATTGAGATATCACATCTCATGCTATCAGAAGGGTCTCAGGATTGGAATGGGAAGGACTTAGATATCACATATCATGCTATAGGGAGGGTCTCAGTTTTGATATTAGAAGCATTGAGATATCACATCTCATGCTATCGGAAGTGTCTCAGGGTTGGAATGGGAAGGAGCTGGATATCACATCTCATGCTAAAGGAAGAGTCTCAGGTTTGGAACGGGAAGGAGTTGGATATCACATCTCATGTTATAGGAAGGGTCTCAGGTTTGGTATAAGCATTGAGATATCACATCTCTGCTATCGGAAGTGTCTCAGGATTGGAATGGGAAGGAGTTGGATATCCCATCTCATGTTATAGGACGGGTCTCAGGTTTGTTATTAGAATCATTGAGATATCATATTGCATGCTGTAGGAAGGGTCTAAGGATTGGAATGGGAAGGACTTGGATATCACATCTCATGCTATAGATAGGCTCTCAGGTTTGGAAAGGGAAGGAGTTGGATATCACATTTCATGTTAGAGGAAGGATCTCAGGTTTGGTATTAGAGGCATTGAGATATCACATCTCATGCTATAGGAAGGGTCTCAGGTTGGAATGGGAAGGAGTTGGATATCACATCTCATGTTAAAGGGAGGGTCTCAGAATTGGAAGGGGAAGGATTTGGATATCACATCTCATGTTATAGGAAGGATCTCAGGTTTGGTATTAGAAGCATTGAGATATCACATCTCATGCTATCGGAAGGATCTCAGGTTTGGTATTAGAAGCATTGAGATATCACATCTCATGCTATCAGAAGGGTCTCAGGATTGGAATGGGAAGGAGTTGGATATCACATCTCATGCTAAAATGGACGGTCTCAGGTTTGGAAGGGGAAGGATTTGGATATCACATCTCATGTTATCGGAAGGATCTCAGGTTTGGTATTAGAAGTATTGGGATATCACATCTCATGCTATAGGAAGGGTCTCAGGATTAGAATGGGAAGGAGTTGGATATCACATCTCATGCTAAAGGAAGGGTCTCAGGTTTGGTAGAAGCATTGAGATATCACATCTCATGCTATAGGAAGGGTCTCAGGATTGGAATGGGAAGGACTTAGATATCACATATCATGCTATAGGGAGGGTTTCCGTTTTGATATTAGAAGCATTGAGATATCACATCTCATGCTATCGGAAGTGTCTCAGGATTGGAATGGGAAGGAGCTGGATATCACATCTCATGCTAAAGGAAGGGTCTCAGGTTTGGAACGGGAAGGAGTTGGATATCCGATCTCATGTTATAGGAAGGGTCTAAGGTCTGGTATAAGCATTGAGATATCACATCTCTGCTATCGGAAGTGTCTCAGGATTGGAATGGGAAGGAGTTGGATATCCCATCTCATGTTATAGGAAGGGTCTCAGGTTTGGTATAAGCATTGAGATATCACATCTCATGCTATAGGAAGGGTCTCAGGATTGGAATGGGAAGTAGTTGGATATCACATATCATGCTATAGGAAGGGTCTCAGGTTTGGTATAAGCATTGAGATATCACATCTCATGCTATAGGAAGGGTCTCAGGATTGGAATGGGAAGGAGTTGTATATGACATCTCATGCCGTAGGAAGGGTCTCAGGTTTGGTATAAGCATTGAGATATCACATCTCATGCTATAGGAAGGGTCTCAGGATTGGAATGGGAAGGAGTTGGATATCACATCTCATGCTATAGGAAGGGTCTCAGGTTTGGTATAAGCATTGAGATATCACATCTCATGCTATAGGAAGGGTCTCAGGATTGGAATGGGAAGGAGTTGTATATGACATCTCATGCCGTAGGAAGGGTCTCAGGTTTGGTATAAGCATTGAGATATCACATCTCTGCTATCGCAAGGGTCTCTGGATTTGAATGGGAAGGAGTTGGATATCCCATCTCATGTTATAGGAAGAGTCTCAGGTTTGGTATTAGAAGCATTGAGATATCACATCTCATGCTATAGGAAGTGTCTCAGGATTGGAATGGGAAGGACTTGGATATCACATCTCATGCTATAGGGAGGCTCTCAAGTTTGATATTAGAAGCATTGAGATATCACATCTCATGCTATAGGAAGGGTCTCAGGATTGGAATGGGAAGGAGTTGGATATCACATCTCATGCTATAGGAAGGGTCTCAGGTTTGGTATAAGCAGTGAGATATCACATCGCATGCTGTAGGAAGGGTCTCAGGTTTGGTATTAGAAGCATTGAGATATCACATCTCATGCTATAGGAAGGATCTCAGGTTTGGTATTAGAAGTATTGAGATATCACATCTCATGCTATAGGAAGGGTCTCAGGATTGGAATGGGAAGGAGTTGGATATCACATATCATGCTAAAGGAAGGGTCTCAGGTTTGGTAGAAGCATTGAGATATCACATCTCATGCTATAGGAAGGGTCTCAGGATTGGAATGGGAAGGACTTAGATATCACATATCATGCTATAGGGAGGGTCTCAGTTTTGATATTAGAAGCATTGAGATATCACATCTCTTGCTATCGGAAGTGTCTCAGGATTGGAATGGGAAGGAGCTGGATATCACATCTCATGCTAAAGGAAGAGTCTCAGGTTTGGAACGGGAAGGAGTTGGATATCACATCTCATGCTATAGGAAGGGTCTCAGGTTTGGTATAAGCATTGAGATATCACATCTCATGCTATAGGAAGGGTCTCAGGATTGGAATGGGAAGGAGTTGTATATGACATCTCATGCCGTAGGAAGGGTCTCAGGTTTGGTATAAGCATTGAGATATCACATCTCTGCTATCGGAAGGGTCTCAGGATTGGAATGGGAAGGAGTTGGATATCCCATCTCATGTTATAGGAAGAGTCTCAGGTTTGGTATTAGAAGCATTGAGATATCACATCTCATGCTATAGGAAGTGTCTCAGGATTGGAATGGGAAGGACTTGGATATCACATCTCATGCTATAGGGAGGCTCTCAAGTTTGATATTAGAAGCATTGAGATATCACATCTCATGCTATAGGAAGGGTCTCAGGATTGGAATGGAAAGGAGTTGGATATCACATCTCATGCTATAGGAAGGGTCTCAGGTTTGGTATAAGCAGTGAGATATCACATCGCATGCTGTAGGAAGGGTCTCAGGTTTGGTATTAGAAGCATTGAGATATCACATCTCATGCTATAGGAAGGATCTCAGGTTTGGTATTAGAAGCATTGAGATATCACATCTCATGCTATAGGAAGGGTCTCAGGATTGGAATGGGAAGGAGTTGGATATCACATATCATGCTAAAGGAAGGGTCTCAGGTTTGGTAGAAGCATTGAGATATCACATCTCATGCTATAGGAAGGGTCTCAGGATTGGAATGGGAAGGACTTAGATATCACATATCATGCTATAGGGAGGGTCTCAGTTTTGATATTAGAAGCATTGAGATATCACATCTCATGCTATCGGAAGTGTCTCAGGATTGGAATGGGAAGGAGCTGGATATCACATCTCATGCTAAAGGAAGAGTCTCAGGTTTGGAACGGGAAGGAGTTGGATATCACATCTTATGTTATAGGAAGGGTCTCAGGTTTGGTATAAGCATTGAGATATCACATCTCTGCTATCGGAAGTGTCTCAGGATTGGAAATGGAAGGAGTTGGATATCCCATCTCATGTTATAGGACGGGTCTCAGGTTTGTTATTAGAATCATTGAGATATCATATTGCATGCTGTAGGAAGGGTCTAAGGATTGGAATGGGAAGGACTTGGATATCACATCTCATGCTATAGATAGGCTCTCAGGTTTGGAAAGGGAAGGAGTTGGATATCACATTTCATGTTAGAGGAAGGATCTCAGGTTTGGTATTAGAGGCATTGAGATATCACATCTCATGCTATAGGAAGGGTCTCAGGTTGGAATGGGAAGGAGTTGGATATCACATCTCATGTTAAAGGGAGGGTCTCAGAATTGGAAGGGGAAGGATTTGGATATCACATCTCATGTTATAGGAAGGATCTCAGGTTTGGTATTAGAAGCATTGAGATATCACATCTCATGCTATCGGAAGGATCTCAGGTTTGGTATTAGAAGCATTGAGATATCACATCTCATGCTATCAGAAGGGTCCCAGGATTGGAATGGGAAGGAGATGGATATCACATCTCATGCTAAAGGGAGGGTCTCAGGTTTGGAAGGGGAAGGATTTGGATATCACATCTCATGTTATCGGAAGGATCTCAGGTTTGGTATTAGAAGTATTGAGATATCACATCTCATGCTATAGGAAGGGTCTCAGGATTGGAATGGGAAGGAGTTGGATATCACATCTCATGCTAAAGGAAGGGTCTCAGGTTTGGTAGAAGCATTGAGATATCACATCTCATGCTATAGGAAGTGTCTCAGGATTGGAATGGGAAGGAGCTGGATATCACATCTCATGCTAAAGGAAGGGTCTCAGGTTTGGAACGGGAAGGAGTTGGATATCCGATCTCATGTTATAGGAAGGGTCTAAGGTCTGGTATAAGCATTGAGACATCACATCTCTGCTATCGGAAGTGTCTCAGGATTGGAATGGGAAGGAGTTGGATATCCGATCTCATGCTATCGGAAGGATCTCAGGTTTGGTATTAGAAGCATTGAGATATCACATCTCATGCTATAGGAAGGGTCTCAGGATTGGAATGGGAAGGACTTAGATATCACATATCATGCTATAGGGAGGGTTTCCGTTTTGATATTAGAAGCATTGAGATATCACATCTCATGCTATCGGAAGTGTCTCAGGATTGGAATGGGAAGGAGCTGGATATCACATCTCATGCTAAAGGAAGGGTCTCAGGTTTGGAACGGGAAGGAGTTGGATATCCGATCTCATGTTATAGGAAGGGTCTAAGGTCTGGTATAAGCATTGAGATATAACATCTCTGCTATGGGAAGTGTCTCAGGATTGGAATGGGAAGGAGTTGGATATCCCATCTCATGTTATAGGAAGGGTCTCAGGTTTGGTATAAGCATTGAGATATCACATCTCATGCTATAGGAAGGGTCTCAGGTTGGAATGGGAAGGAGTTGGATATCACATCTCATGTTAAAGGGAGGGTCTCAGAATTGGAAGGGGAAGGATTTGGATATCACATCTCATGTTATAGGAAGGATCTCAGGTTTGGTATTAGAAGCATTGAGATATCACATCTCATGCTATCGGAAGGATCTCAGGTTTGGTATTAGAAGCATTGAGATATCACATCTCATGCTATCAGAAGGGTCTCAGGATTGGAATGGGAAGGAGTTGGATATCACATCTCATGCTAAAGGGAGGGTCTCAGGTTTGGAAGGGGAAGGATTTGGATATCACATCTCATGTTATCGGAAGGATTTCAGGTTTGGTATTAGAAGTATTGAGATATCACACCTCATGCTATAGGAAGGGTCTCAGGATTGGAATGGGAAGGAGTTGGATATCACATCTCATGCTAAAGGAAGGGTCTCAGGTTTGGTAGAAGCATTGAGATATCACATCTCATGCTATAGGAAGGGTCTCAGGATTGGAATGGGAAGGACTTAGATATCACATATCATGCTATAGGGAGGGTTTCTGTTTTGATATTAGAAGCATTGAGATATCACATCTCATGCTAAAGGGAGGGTCTCAGGATTGGAATGGGAAGGAGCTGGATATCACATCTCATGCTAAAGGAAGGGTCTCAGGTTTGGAACGGGAAGGAGTTGGATATCCGATCTCATGTTATAGGAAGGGTCTAAGGTCTGGTATAAGCATTGAGATATCACATCTCTGCTATCGGAAGTGTCTCAGGATTGGAATGGGAAGGAGTTGGATATCCCATCTCATGTTATAGGAAGGGTCTCAGGTTTGGTATGAGCATTGAGATATCACATCTCATGCTATAGGAAGGGTCTCAGGATTGGAATGGGAAGGAGTTGGATATCACATCTCATGCTATAGGAAGGGTCTCAGGTTTGGTATAAGCATTGAGATATCACATCTCATGCTATAGGAAGGGTCTCAGGATTGGAATGGGAAGGAGTTGGATATCACATCTCATGCTATAGGAAGGGTCTCAGGTTTGGTATAAGCATTGAGATATCACATCTCATGCTATAGGAAGGGTCTCAGGATTGGAATGGGAAGGAGTTGGATATCACATCTCATGCTATAGGAAGGGTCTCAGGTTTGGTATAAGCATTGAGATATCACATCTCATGCTATAGGAAGGGTCTCAGGATTGGAATGGGAAGGAGTTGTATATGACATCTCATGCCGTAGGAAGGGTCTCAGGTTTGGTATAAGCATTGAGATATCACATCTCTGCTATCGGAAGGGTCTCAGGATTGGAATGGGAAGGAGTTGGATATCCCATCTCATGTTATAGGAAGAGTCTCAGGTTTGGTATTAGAAGCATTGAGATATCACATCTCATGCTATAGGAAGTGTCTCAGGATTGGAATGGGAAGGACTTGGATATCACATCTCATGCTATAGGGAGGCTCTCAAGTTTGATATTAGAAGCATTGAGATATCACATCTCATGCTATAGGAAGGGTCTCAGGATTGGAATGGGAAGGAGTTGGATATCACATCTCATGCTATAGGAAGGGTCTCAGGTTTGGTATAAGCAGTGAGATATCACATCGCATGCTGTAGGAAGGGTCTCAGGTTTGGTATTAGAAGCATTGAGATATCACATCTCATGCTATAGGAAGGATCTCAGGTTTGGTATTAGAAGTATTGAGATATCACATCTCATGCTATAGGAAGGGTCTCAGGATTGGAATGGGAAGGAGTTGGATATCACATATCATGCTAAAGGAAGGGTCTCAGGTTTGGTAGAAGCATTGAGATATCACATCTCATGCTATAGGAAGGGTCTCAGGATTGGAATGGGAAGGACTTAGATATCACATATCATGCTATAGGGAGGGTCTCAGTTTTGATATTAGAAGCATTGAGATATCACATCTCATGCTATCGGAAGTGTCTCAGGATTGGAATGGGAAGGAGCTGGATATCACATCTCATGCTAAAGGAAGAGTCTCAGGTTTGGAACGGGAAGGAGTTGGATATCACATCTTATGTTATAGGAAGGGTCTCAGGTTTGGTATAAGCATTGAGATATCACATCTCTGCTATCGGAAGTGTCTCAGGATTGGAAATGGAAGGAGTTGGATATCCCATCTCATGTTATAGGACGGGTCTCAGGTTTGTTATTAGAATCATTGAGATATCATATTGCATGCTGTATGAAGGGTCTAAGGATTGGAATGGGAAGGACTTGGATATCACATCTCATGCTATAGATAGGCTCTCAGGTTTGGAAAGGGAAGGAGTTGGATATCACATTTCATGTTAGAGGAAGGATCTCAGGTTTGGTATTAGAGGCATTGAGATATCACATCTCATGCTATAGGAAGGGTCTCAGGTTGGAATGGGAAGGAGTTGGATATCACATCTCATGTTAAAGGGAGGGTCTCAGAATTGGAAGGGGAAGGATTTGGATATCACATCTCATGTTATAGGAAGGATCTCAGGTTTGGTATTAGAAGCATTGAGATATCACATCTCATGCTATCGGAAGGATCTCAGGTTTGGTATTAGAAGCATTGAGATATCACATCTCATGCTATCAGAAGGGTCTCAGGATTGGAATGGGAAGGAGATGGATATCACATCTCATGCTAAAGGGAGGGTCTCAGGTTTGGAAGTGGAAGGATTTGGATATCACATCTCATGTTATCGGAAGGATCTCAGGTTTGGTATTAGAAGTATTGAGATATCACATCTCATGCTATAGGAAGGGTCTCAGGATTGGAATGGGAAGGAGTTGGATATCACATCTCATGCTAAAGGAAGGGTCTCAGGTTTGGTAGAAGCATTGAGATATCACATCTCATGCTATAGGAAGTGTCTCAGGATTGGAATGGGAAGGAGCTGGATATCACATCTCATGCTAAAGGAAGGGTCTCAGGTTTGGAACGGGAAGGAGTTGGATATCCGATCTCATATTATAGGAAGGGTCTAAGGTCTGGTATAAGCATTGAGATATCACATCTCTGCTATGGGAAGTGTCTCAGGATTGGAATGGGAAGGAGTTGGATATCCCATCTCATGTTATAGGAAGGTTCTCAGGTTTGGTATAAGCATTGAGATATCACATCTCATGCTATAGGAAGGGTCTCAGGTTGGAATGGGAAGGAGTTGGATATCACATCTCATGTTAAAGGGAGGGTCTCAGAATTGGAAGGGGAAGGATTTGGATATCATATCTCATGTTATAGGAAGGATCTCAGGTTTGGTATTAGAAGCATTGAGATATCACATCTCATGCTATCGGAAGGATCTCAGGTTTGGTATTAGAAGCATTGAGATATCACATCTCATGCTATCAGAAGGGTCTCAGGATTGGAATGGGAAGGAGTTGGATATCACATCTCATGCTAAAGGGAGGGTCTCAGGTTTGGAAGGGGAAGGATTTGGATATCACATCTCATGTTATCGGAAGCATTTCAGGTTTGGTATTAGAAGTATTGAGATATCACACCTCATGCTATAGGAAGGGTCTCAGGATTGGAATGGGAAGGAGTTGGATATCACATCTCATGCTAAAGGAAGGGTCTCAGGTTTGGTAGAAGCATTGAGATATCACATCTCATGCTATAGGAAGGGTCTCAGGATTGGAATGGGAAGGACTTAGATATCACATATCATGCTATAGGGAGGGTTTCTGTTTTGATATTAGAAGCATTGAGATATCACATCTCATGCTAAAGGGAGGGTCTCAGGATTGGAATGGGAAGGAGCTGGATATCACATCTCATGCTAAAGGAAGGGTCTCAGGTTTGGAACGGGAAGGAGTTGGATATCCGATCTCATGTTATAGGAAGGGTCTAAGGTCTGGTATAAGCATTGAGATATCACATCTCTGCTATCGGAAGTGTCTCAGGATTGGAATGGGAAGGAGTTGGATATCCCATCTCATGTTATAGGAAGGGTCTCAGGTTTGGTATAAGCATTGAGATATCACATCTCATGCTATAGGAAGGGTCTCAGGATTGGAATGGGAAGGAGTTGTATATCACATCTCATGCTATAGGAAGGGTCTCAGGTTTGGTATAAGCATTGAGATATCACATCTCATGCTATAGGAAGGGTCTCAGGATTGGAATGGGAAGGAGTTGTATATGACATCTCATGCCGTAGGAAGGGTCTCAGGTTTGGTATAAGCATTGAGATATCACATCTCATGCTATAGGAAGGGTCTCAGGATTGGAATGGGAAGGAGTTGTATATGACATCTCATGTTATAGGAAGGGTCTCAGGTTTGGTATAAGCATTGAGATATCACATCTCATGCTATAGGAAGGGTCTCAGGATTGGAATGGGAAGGAGTTGGATATCACATCTCATGCTATAGGAAGGGTCTCAGGTTTGGTATAAGCATTGAGATATCACATCTCATGCTATAGGAAGGGTCTCAGGATTGGAATGGGAAGGAGTTGGATATCACATCTCATGCTATAGGAAGGGTCTCAGGTTTGGTATAAGCATTGAGATATCACATCTCATGCTATAGGAAGGGTCTCAGGATTGGAATGGGAAGGAGTTTTATATGACATCTCATGCCGTAGGAAGGGTCTCAGGTTTGGTATAAGCATTGAGATATCACATCTCTGCTATCGGAAGGGTCTCAGGATTGGAATGGGAAGGAGTTGGATATCCCATCTCATGTTATAGGAAGAGTCTCAGGTTTGGTATTAGAAGCATTGAGATATCACATCTCATGCTATAGGAAGTGTCTCAGGATTGGAATGGGAAGGACTTGGATATCACATCTCATGCTATAGGGAGGCTCTCAAGTTTGATATTAGAAGCATTGAGATATCACATCCCATGCTATAGGAAGGGTCTCAGGATTGGAATGGGAAGGAGTTGGATATCACATCTCATGCTATAGGAAGGGTCTCAGGTTTGGTATAAGCAGTGAGATATCACATCGCATGCTGTAGGAAGGGTCTCAGGTTTGGTATTAGAAGCATTGAGATATCACATCTCATGCTATAGGAAGGATCTCAGGTTTGGTATTAGAAGTATTGAGATATCACATCTCATGCTATAGGAAGGGTCTCAGGATTGGAATGGGAAGGAGTTGGATATCACATCTTATGCTAAAGGAAGGGTCTCAGGTTTGGTAGAAGCATTGAGATATCACATCTCATGCTATAGGAAGGGTCTCAGGATTGGAATGGGAAGGACTTAGATATCACATATCATGCTATAGGGAGGGTCTCAGTTTTGATATTAGAAGCATTGAGATATAACATCTCATGCTATCGGAAGTGTCTCACGATTGGAATGGGAAGGAGCTGGATATCACATCTCATGCTAAAGGAAGAGTCTCAGGTTTGGTATAAGCATTGAGATATCACATCTCTGCTATCGGAAGTGTCTCAGGATTGGAAATGGAAGGAGTTGGATATCCCATCTCATGTTATAGGACGGGTCTCAGGTTTGTTATTAGAATCATTGAGATATCATATTGCATGCTGTAGGAAGGGTCTAAGGATTGGAATGGAAAGGGCTTGGATATCACATCTCATGCTATAGATAGGCTCTCAGGTTTGGAAAGGGAAGGAGTTGGATATCACATTTCATGTTAGAGGAAGGATCTCAGGTTTGGTATTAGAGGCATTGAGATATCATATTGCATGCTGTAGGAAGGGTCTAAGGATTGGAATGGGAAGGACTTGGATATCACATCTCATGCTATAGGAAGGGTCTCAGGTTGGAATGGGAAGGAGTTGGATATCACATCTCATGTTAAAGGGAGGGTCTCAGAATTGGAAGGGGAAGGATTTGGATATCACATCTCATGTTATAGGAAGGATCTCAGGTTTGGTATTAGAAGCATTGAGATATCACATCTCATGCTATCGGAAGGATCTCAGGTTTGGTATTAGAAGCATTGAGATATCACATCTCATGCTATCAGCAGGGTCTCAGGATTGGAATGGGAAGGAGATGGATATCACATCTCATGCTAAAGGGAGGGTCTCAGGTTTGGAAGGGGAAGGATTTGGATATCACATCTCATGTTATCGGAAGGATCTCAGGTTTGGTATTAGAAGTATTGAGATATCACATCTCATGCTATAGGAAGTGTCTCAGGATTGGAATGGGAAGGAGTTGGATATCACATCTCATGCTAAAGGAAGGGTCTCAGGTTTGGTAGAAGCATTGAGATATCACATCTCATGCTATAGGAAGTGTCTCAGGATTGGAATGGGAAGGAGCTGGATATCACATCTCATGCTAAAGGAAGGGTCTCAGGTTTGGAACGGGAAGGAGTTGGATATCCGATCTCATGTTATAGGAAGGGTCTAAGGTCTGGTATAAGCATTGAGATATCACATCTCTGCTATCGGAAGTGTCTCAGGATTGGAATGGGAAGGAGTTGGATATCCGATCTCATGCTATCGGAAGGATCTCAGGTTTGGTATTAGAAGCATTGAGATATCACATCTCATGCTATAGGAAGGGTCTCAGGATTGGAATGGGAAGGACTTAGATATCACATATCATGCTATAGGGAGGGTTTCCGTTTTGATATTAGAAGCATTGAGATATCACATCTCATGCTATCGGAAGTGTCTCAGGATTGGAATGGGAAGGAGCTGGATATCACATCTCATGCTAAAGGAAGGGTCTCAGGTTTGGAACGGGAAGGAGTTGGATATCCGATCTCATGTTATAGGAAGGGTCTAAGGTCTGGTATAAGCATTGAGATATCACATCTCTGCTATGGGAAGTGTCTCAGGATTGGAATGGGAAGGAGTTGGATATCACATCTCATGTTAAAGGGAGGGTCTCAGAATTGGAAGGGGAAGGATTTGGATATCACATCTCATGTTATAGGAAGGATCTCAGGTTTGGTATTAGAAGCATTGAGATATCACATCTCATGCTATAGGAAGGATCTCAGGTTTGGTATTAGAAGCATTGAGATATCACATCTCATGCTATCAGAAGGGTCTCAGGATTGGAATGGGAAGGAGTTGGATATCACATCTCATGCTAAAGGGAGGGTCTCAGGTTTGGAAGGGGAAGGATTTGGATATCACATCTCATGTTATCGGAAGGATTTCAGGTTTGGTATTAGAAGTATTGAGATATCACATCTCATGCTATAGGAAGGGTCTCAGGATTGGAAAGGGAAGGAGTTGGATATCACATCTCATGCTAAAGGAAGGGTCTCAGGTTTGGTAGAAGCATTGAGATATCACCTCTCATGCTATAGGAAGGGTCTCAGGATTGGAATGGGAAGGACTTAGATATCACATATCATGCTATAGGGAGGGTTTCTGTTTTGATATTAGAAGCATTGAGATATCACATCTCATGCTAAAGGGAGGGTGTCAGGATTGGAATGGGAAGGAGCTGGATATCACATCTCGTGCTAAAGGAAGGGTCTCAGGTTTGGAACGGGAAGGAGTTGGATATCCGATCTCATGTTATAGGAAGGGTCTAAGGTCTGGTATAAGCATTGAGATATCACATCTCTGCTATCGGAAGTGTCTCAGGATTGGAATGGGAAGGAGTTGGATATCCCATCTCATGTTATAGGAAGGGTCTCAGGTTTGGTATAAGCATTGAGATATCACATCTCATGCTATAGGAAGGGTCTCAGGATTGGAATGGGAAGGAGTTGGATATCGCATCTCATGCTATAGGAAGGGTCTCAGGTTTGGTATAAGCATTGAGATATCACATCTCATGCTATAGGAAGGGTCTCAGGATTGGAATGGGAAGGAGTTGTATATGACATCTCATGCCGTAGGAAGGGTCTCAGGTTTGGTATAAGCATTGAGATATCACATCTCTGCTATCGGAAGGGTCTCAGGATTGGAATAGGAAGGAGTTGGATATCCCATCTCATGTTATAGGAAGAGTCTCAGGTTTGGTATTAGAAGCATTGAGATATCACATCTCATGCTATAGGAAGTGTCTCAGGATTGGAATGGGAAGGACTTGGATATCACATCTCATGCTATAGGGAGGCTCTCAAGTTTGATATTAGAAGCATTGAGATATCACATCTCATGCTATAGGAAGGGTCTCAGGATTGGAATGGGAAGGAGTTGGATATCACATCTCATGCTATAGGAAGGGTCTCAGGTTTGGTATAAGCAGTGAGATATCACATCGCATGCTGTAGGAAGGGTCTCGGGTTTGGTATTAGAAGCATTGAGATATCACATCTCATGCTATAGGAAGGATCTCAGGTTTGGTATTAGAAGTATTGAGATATCACATCTCATGCTATAGGAAGGGTCTCAGGATTGGAATGGGAAGGAGTTGGATATCACATCTCATGCTAAAGGAAGGGTCTCAGGTTTGGTAGAAGCATTGAGATATCACATCTCATGCTATAGGAAGGGTCTCAGGATTGGAATGGGAAGGACTTAGATATCACATATCATGCTATAGGGAGGGTCTCAGTTTTGATATTAGAAGCATTGAGATATCACATCTCATGCTATCGGAAGTGTCTCACGATTGGAATGGGAAGGAGCTGGATATCACATCTCATGCTAAAGGAAGAGTCTCAGGATTGGAACGGGAAGGAGTTGGATATCACATCTCATGTTATAGGAAGGGTCTCAGGTTTGGTATAAGCATTGAGATATCACATCTCTGCTATCGGAAGTGTCTCAGGATTGGAAATGGAAGGAGTTGGATATCCCATCTCATGTTATAGGACGGGTCTCAGGTTTGTTATTAGAATCATTGAGATATCATATTGCATGCTGTAGGAAGGGTCTAAGGATTGGAATGGAAAGGACTTGGATATCACATCTCATGCTATAGATAGGCTCTCAGGTTTGGAAAGGGAAGGAGTTGGATATCACATTTCATGTTAGAGGAAGGATCTCAGGTTTGGTATTAGAGGCATTGAGATATCATATTGCATGCTGTAGGAAGGGTCTAAGGATTGGAATGGGAAGGACTTGGATATCACATCTCATGCTATAGGAAGGGTCTCAGGTTGGAATGGGAAGGAGTTGGATATCACATATGCTAAAGGGAGGGTCTCAGGTTTGGAAGGGGAAGGATTTGGATATCACATCTCATGTTATCGGAAAGGATCTCAGGTTTGGTATTAGAAGTATTGAGATATCACATCTCATGCTATAGGAAGGGTCTCAGGATTGGAATGGGAAGGAGTTGGATATCACATCTCATGCTAAAGGAAAGGTCTCAGGTTTGGTAGAAGCAATGAGATATCACATCTCATGCTATAGGAAGTGTCTCAGGATTGGAATGGGAAGGAGCTGGATATCACATCTCATGCTAAAGGAAGGGTCTCAGGTTTGGAACGGGAAGGAGTTGGATATCCGATCTCATGTTATAGGAAGGGTCTAAGGTCTGGTATAAGCATTGAGATATCACATCTCATGCTATCAGAAGGGTCTCAGGATTGGAATGGGAAGGAGATGGATATCACATATGCTAAAGGGAGGGTCTCAGGTTTGGAAGGGGAAGGATTTGGATATCACATCTCATGTTATCGGAAAGGATCTCAGGTTTGGTATTAGAAGTATTGAGATATCACATCTCATGCTATAGGAAGGGTCTCAGGATTGGAATGGGAAGGAGTTGGATATCACATCTCATGCTAAAGGAAGGGTCTCAGGTTTGGTAGAAGCAATGAGATATCACATCTCATGCTATAGGAAGTGTCTCAGGATTGGAATGGGAAGGAGCTGGATATCACATCTCATGCTAAAGGAAGGGTCTCAGGTTTGGAACGGGAAGGAGTTGGATATCCGATCTCATGTTATAGGAAGGGTCTAAGGTCTGGTATAAGCATTGAGATATCACATCTCTGCTATCGGAAGTGTCTCAGGATTGGAATGGGAAGGAGTTGGATATCCGATCTCATGCTATCGGAAGGATCTCAGGTTTGGTATTAGAAGCATTGAGATATCACATCTCATGCTATAGGAAGGGTCTCAGGATTGGAATGGGAAGGAGCTGGATATCACATCTCATGCTAAAGGAAGGGTCTCAGGTTTGGAACGGGAAGGAGTTGGATATCCGATCTCATGTTATAGGAAGGGTCTAAGGTCTGGTATAAGCATTGAGATATCACATCTCTGCTATCGGAAGTGTCTCAGGATTGGAATGGGAAGGAGTTGGATATCCCATCTCATGTTATGGGAAGGGTCTCAGGTTTGGTATAAGCATTGAGATATCACATCTCATGCTATAGGAAGGGTCTCAGGATTGGAATGGGAAGGAGTTGGATATCACATCTCATGCTATAGGAAGGGTCTCAGGTTTGGTATAAGCATTGAGATATCACATCTCATGCTATAGGAAGGGTCTCAGGATTGGAATGGGAAGGAGTTGTATATGACATCTCATGCCGTAGGAAGGGTCTCAGGTTTGGTATAAGCATTGAGATATCACATCTCATGCTATACTAAGGGTCTCAGGATTGGAATGGGAAGGAGTTGGATATCACATCTCATGCTATAGGAAGGGTCTCAGGTTTGGTATAAGCATTGAGATATCACATCTCATGCTATAGGAAGGGTCTCAGGATTGGAATGGGAAGGAGTTGTATATGACATCTCATGCCGTAGGAAGGGTCTCAGGTTTGGTATAAGCATTGAGATATCACATCTCTGCTATCGGAAGGGTCTCAGGATTGGAATGGGAAGGAGTTGGATATCCCATCTCATGTTATAGGAAGAGTCTCAGGTTTGGTATTAGAAGCATTGAGATATCACATCTCATGCTATAGGAAGTGTCTCAGGATTGGAATGGGAAGGACTTGGATATCACATCTCATGCTATAGGGAGGCTCTCAAGTTTGATATTAGAAGCATTGAGATATCACATCTCATGCTATAGGAAGGGTCTCAGGATTGGAATGGGAAGGAGTTAGATATCACATCTCATGCTATAGGAAGGATCTCAGGTTTGGTATAAGAATTGAGATATCACATCTCTGCTATCGGAAGGGTCTCAGGATTGGAATGGGAAGGAGTTGGATATTCCAATCTCATGTTATAGGAAGGGTCTCAGGTTTGGTATTAGAAGCATTGAGATATCACATCTCATGCTATCGGAAGGATCTCAGGTTTGGTATTAGAAGCATTGAGATATCACATCTCATGCTATCAGAAGGGTCTCAGGATTGGAATGGGAAGGAGATGGATATCACATCTCATGCTAAAGGGAGGGTCTCAGGTTTGGAAGGGGAAGGATTTGGATATCACATCTCATGTTATCGGAAGGATCTCAGGTTTGGTATTAGAAGTATTGAGATATCACATCTCATGCTATAGGAAGGGTCTCAGGATTGGAATGGGAAGGAGTTGGATATCACATCTCATGCTAAAGGAAGGGTCTCAGGTTTGGTAGAAGCATTGAGATATCACATCTCATGCTATAGGAAGGGTCTCAGGATTGGAATGGGAAGGACTTAGATATCACATATCATGCTATAGGGAGGGTTTCCGTTTTGATATTAGAAGCATTGAGATATCACATCTCATGCTATCGGAAGTGTCTCAGGATTGGAATGGGAAGGAGATGGATATCACATCTCATGCTAAAAGAAGGGTGTCAGTTTTGGAACTGGAAGGAGTTGGATATCCGATCTCATGTTATAGGAAGGGTCTAAGGTCTGGTATAAGCATTGAGATATCACATCTCTGCTATCGGAAGTGTCTCAGGATTGGAATGGGAAGGAGTTGGATATCCCATCTCATGTTATAGGAAGGGTCTCAGGTTTGGTATAAGCATTGAGATATCACATCTCATGCTATAGGAAGGGTCTCAGGTTTGGTATAAGCATTGAGATATCACATCTCATGCTATAGGAAGGGTCTCAGGATTGGAATGGGAAGGAGTTGTATATGACATCTCATGCCGTAGGAAGGGTCTCAGGTTTGGTATAAGCATTGAGATATCACATCTCATGCTATAGGAAGGGTCTCAGGATTGGAATGGGAAGGAGTTGGATATCACATCTCATGCTATAGGAAGGGTCTCAGGTTTGGTATAAGCATTGAGATATCACATCTCATGCTATAGGAAGGGTCTCAGGATTGGAATGGGAAGGAGTTGTATATGACATCTCATGCCGTAGGAAGGGTCTCAGGTTTGGTATAAGCATTGAGATATCACATCTCTGCTATCGGAAGGGTCTCAGGATTGGAATGGGAAGGAGTTGGATATCCCATCTCATGTTATAGGAAGAGTCTCATGTTTGGTATTAGAAGCATTGAGATATCACATCTCATGCTATAGGAAGGGTCTCAGGATTGGAATGGGAAGGAGTTAGATATCACATCTCATGCTATAGGAAGGGTCTCAGGTTTGGTATAAGCAGTGAGATATCACATCTCATGCTATAGGAAGTGTCTCAGGATTGGAATGGGAAGGAGTTGGATATCACATCTCATGTTATAGGAAGGATCTCAGGTTTGGTATAAGAATTGAGATATCACATCTCTGCTATCGGAAGGGTCTCATGATTGGAATGGGAAGGAGTTGGATATTCCAATCTCATGTTATAGGAAGGGTCTCAGGTTTGGTATTAGAAGCATTGAGATATCACATCTCATGCTATCGGAAGGATCTCAGGTTTGGTATTAGAAGCATTGAGATATCACATCTCATGCTATCAGAAGGGTCTCAGGATTGGAATGGGAAGGAGATGGATATCACATCTCATGCTAAAGGGAGGGTCTCAGGTTTGGAAGGGGAAGGATTTGGATATCACATCTCATGTTATCGGAAGGATCTCAGGTTTGGTATTAGAAGTATTGAGATATCACATCTCATGCTATAGGAAGGGTCTCAGGATTGGAATGGGAAGGAGTTGGATATCACATCTCATGCTATAGGAAGGGTCTCAGGTTTGGTATAAGCATTGAGATATCACATCTCATGCTATAGGAAGGGTCTCAGGATTGGAATGGGAAGGAGTTGGATATCACATCTCATGCTATAGGAAGGGTCTCAGGTTTGGTATAAGCATTGAGATATCACATCTCATGCTATAGGAAGGGTCTCAGGATTGGAATGGGAAGGAGTTTTATATGACATCTCATGCCGTAGGAAGGGTCTCAGGTTTGGTATAAGCATTGAGATATCACATCTCTGCTATTGGAAGGGTCTCAGGATTGGAATGGGAAGGAGTTGGATATCCCATCTCATGTTATAGGAAGAGTCTCAGGTTTGGTATTAGAAGCATTGAGATATCACATCTCATGCTATAGGAAGTGTCTCAGGATTGGAATGGGAAGGACTTGGATATCACATCTCATGCTATAGGGAGGCTCTCAAGTTTGATATTAGAAGCATTGAGATATCACATCCCATGCTATAGGAAGGGTCTCAGGATTGGAATGGGAAGGAGTTGGATATCACATCTCATGCTATAGGAAGGGTCTCAGGTTTGGTATAAGCAGTGAGATATCACATTGCATGCTGTAGGAAGGGTCTCAGGTTTGGTATTAGAAGCATTGAGATATCACATCTCATGCTATAGGAAGGATCTCAGGTTTGGTATTAGAAGTATTGAGATATCACATCTCATGCTATAGGAAGGGTCTCAGGATTGGAATGGGAAGGAGTTGGATATCACATCTCATGCTAACGGAAGGGTCTCAGGTTTGGTAGAAGCATTGAGATATCACATCTCATGCTATAGGAAGGGTCTCAGGATTGGAATGGGAAGGACTTAGATATCACATATCATGCTATAGGGAGGGTCTCAGTTTTGATATTAGAAGCATTGAGATATAACATCTCATGCTATCGGAAGTGTCTCACGATTGGAATGGGAAGGAGCTGGATATCACATCTCATGCTAAAGGAAGAGTCTCAGGTTTGGTATAAGCATTGAGATATCACATCTCTGCTATCGGAAGTGTCTCAGGATTGGAAATGGAAGGAGTTGGATATCCCATCTCATGTTATAGGACGGGTCTCAGGTTTGTTATTAGAATCATTGAGATATCATATTGCATGCTGTAGGAAGGGTCTAAGGATTGGAATGGAAAGGGCTTGGATATCACATCTCATGCTATAGATAGGCTCTCAGGTTTGGAAAGGGAAGGAGTTGGATATCACATTTCATGTTAGAGGAAGGATCTCAGGTTTGGTATTAGAGGCATTGAGATATCATATTGCATGCTGTAGGAAGGGTCTAAGGATTGGAATGGGAAGGACTTGGATATCACATCTCATGCTATAGGAAGGGTCTCAGGTTGGAATGGGAAGGAGTTGGATATCACATCTCATGTTAAAGGGAGGGTCTCAGAATTGGAAGGGGAAGGATTTGGATATCACATCTCATGTTATAGGAAGGATCTCAGGTTTGGTATTAGAAGCATTGAGATATCACATCTCATGCTATCGGAAGGATCTCAGGTTTGGTATTAGAAGCATTGAGATATCACATCTCATGCTATCAGCAGGGTCTCAGGATTGGAATGGGAAGGAGATGGATATCACATCTCATGCTAAAGGGAGGGTCTCAGGTTTGGAAGGGGAAGGATTTGGATATCACATCTCATGTTATCGGAAGGATCTCAGGTTTGGTATTAGAAGTATTGAGATATCACATCTCATGCTATAGGAAGTGTCTCAGGATTGGAATGGGAAGGAGTTGGATATCACATCTCATGCTAAAGGAAGGGTCTCAGGTTTGGTAGAAGCATTGAGATATCACATCTCATGCTATAGGAAGTGTCTCAGGATTGGAATGGGAAGGAGCTGGATATCACATCTCATGCTAAAGGAAGGGTCTCAGGTTTGGAACGGGAAGGAGTTGGATATCCGATCTCATGTTATAGGAAGGGTCTAAGGTCTGGTATAAGCATTGAGATATCACATCTCTGCTATCGGAAGTGTCTCAGGATTGGAATGGGAAGGAGTTGGATATCCGATCTCATGCTATCGGAAGGATCTCAGGTTTGGTATTAGAAGCATTGAGATATCACATCTCATGCTATAGGAAGGGTCTCAGGATTGGAATGGGAAGGACTTAGATATCACATATCATGCTATAGGGAGGGTTTCCGTTTTGATATTAGAAGCATTGAGATATCACATCTCATGCTATCGGAAGTGTCTCAGGATTGGAATGGGAAGGAGCTGGATATCACATCTCATGCTAAAGGAAGGGTCTCAGGTTTGGAACGGGAAGGAGTTGGATATCCGATCTCATGTTATAGGAAGGGTCTAAGGTCTGGTATAAGCATTGAGATATCACATCTCTGCTATGGGAAGTGTCTCAGGATTGGAATGGGAAGGAGTTGGATATCACATCTCATGTTAAAGGGAGGGTCTCAGAATTGGAAGGGGAAGGATTTGGATATCACATCTCATGTTATAGGAAGGATCTCAGGTTTGGTATTAGAAGCATTGAGATATCACATCTCATGCTATAGGAAGGATCTCAGGTTTGGTATTAGAAGCATTGAGATATCACATCTCATGCTATCAGAAGGGTCTCAGGATTGGAATGGGAAGGAGTTGGATATCACATCTCATGCTAAAGGGAGGGTCTCAGGTTTGGAAGGGGAAGGATTTGGATATCACATCTCATGTTATCGGAAGGATTTCAGGTTTGGTATTAGAAGTATTGAGATATCACATCTCATGCTATAGGAAGGGTCTCAGGATTGGAAAGGGAAGGAGTTGGATATCACATCTCATGCTAAAGGAAGGGTCTCAGGTTTGGTAGAAGCATTGAGATATCACATCTCATGCTATAGGAAGGGTCTCAGGATTGGAATGGGAAGGACTTAGATATCACATATCATGCTATAGGGAGGGTTTCTGTTTTGATATTAGAAGCATTGAGATATCACATCTCATGCTAAAGGGAGGGTGTCAGGATTGGAATGGGAAGGAGCTGGATATCACATCTCGTGCTAAAGGAAGGGTCTCAGGTTTGGAACGGGAAGGAGTTGGATATCCGATCTCATGTTATAGGAAGGGTCTAAGGTCTGGTATAAGCATTGAGATATCACATCTCTGCTATCGGAAGTGTCTCAGGATTGGAATGGGAAGGAGTTGGATATCCCATCTCATGTTATAGGAAGGGTCTCAGGTTTGGTATAAGCATTGAGATATCACATCTCATGCTATAGGAAGGGTCTCAGGATTGGAATGGGAAGGAGTTGGATATCGCATCTCATGCTATAGGAAGGGTCTCAGGTTTGGTATAAGCATTGAGATATCACATCTCATGCTATAGGAAGGGTCTCAGGATTGGAATGGGAAGGAGTTGTATATGACATCTCATGCCGTAGGAAGGGTCTCAGGTTTGGTATAAGCATTGAGATATCACATCTCTGCTATCGGAAGGGTCTCAGGATTGGAATAGGAAGGAGTTGGATATCCCATCTCATGTTATAGGAAGAGTCTCAGGTTTGGTATTAGAAGCATTGAGATATCACATCTCATGCTATAGGAAGTGTCTCAGGATTGGAATGGGAAGGACTTGGATATCACATCTCATGCTATAGGGAGGCTCTCAAGTTTGATATTAGAAGCATTGAGATATCACATCTCATGCTATAGGAAGGGTCTCAGGATTGGAATGGGAAGGAGTTGGATATCACATCTCATGCTATAGGAAGGGTCTCAGGTTTGGTATAAGCAGTGAGATATCACATCGCATGCTGTAGGAAGGGTCTCAGGTTTGGTATTAGAAGCATTGAGATATCACATCTCATGCTATAGGAAGGATCTCAGGTTTGGTATTAGAAGTATTGAGATATCACATCTCATGCTATAGGAAGGGTCTCAGGATTGGAATGGGAAGGAGTTGGATATCACATCTCATGCTAAAGGAAGGGTCTCAGGTTTGGTAGAAGCATTGAGATATCACATCTCATGCTATAGGAAGGGTCTCAGGATTGGAATGGGAAGGACTTAGATATCACATATCATGCTATAGGGAGGGTCTCAGTTTTGATATTAGAAGCATTGAGATATCACATCTCATGCTATCGGAAGTGTCTCACGATTGGAATGGGAAGGAGCTGGATATCACATCTCATGCTAAAGGAAGAGTCTCAGGATTGGAACGGGAAGGAGTTGGATATCACATCTCATGTTATAGGAAGGGTCTCAGGTTTGGTATAAGCATTGAGATATCACATCTCTGCTATCGGAAGTGTCTCAGGATTGGAAATGGAAGGAGTTGGATATCCCATCTCATGTTATAGGACGGGTCTCAGGTTTGTTATTAGAATCATTGAGATATCATATTGCATGCTGTAGGAAGGGTCTAAGGATTGGAATGGAAAGGACTTGGATATCACATCTCATGCTATAGATAGGCTCTCAGGTTTGGAAAGGGAAGGAGTTGGATATCACATTTCATGTTAGAGGAAGGATCTCAGGTTTGGTATTAGAGGCATTGAGATATCATATTGCATGCTGTAGGAAGGGTCTAAGGATTGGAATGGGAAGGACTTGGATATCACATCTCATGCTATAGGAAGGGTCTCAGGTTGGAATGGGAAGGAGTTGGATATCACATATGCTAAAGGGAGGGTCTCAGGTTTGGAAGGGGAAGGATTTGGATATCACATCTCATGTTATCGGAAAGGATCTCAGGTTTGGTATTAGAAGTATTGAGATATCACATCTCATGCTATAGGAAGGGTCTCAGGATTGGAATGGGAAGGAGTTGGATATCACATCTCATGCTAAAGGAAAGGTCTCAGGTTTGGTAGAAGCAATGAGATATCACATCTCATGCTATAGGAAGTGTCTCAGGATTGGAATGGGAAGGAGCTGGATATCACATCTCATGCTAAAGGAAGGGTCTCAGGTTTGGAACGGGAAGGAGTTGGATATCCGATCTCATGTTATAGGAAGGGTCTAAGGTCTGGTATAAGCATTGAGATATCACATCTCATGCTATCAGAAGGGTCTCAGGATTGGAATGGGAAGGAGATGGATATCACATATGCTAAAGGGAGGGTCTCAGGTTTGGAAGGGGAAGGATTTGGATATCACATCTCATGTTATCGGAAAGGATCTCAGGTTTGGTATTAGAAGTATTGAGATATCACATCTCATGCTATAGGAAGGGTCTCAGGATTGGAATGGGAAGGAGTTGGATATCACATCTCATGCTAAAGGAAGGGTCTCAGGTTTGGTAGAAGCAATGAGATATCACATCTCATGCTATAGGAAGTGTCTCAGGATTGGAATGGGAAGGAGCTGGATATCACATCTCATGCTAAAGGAAGGGTCTCAGGTTTGGAACGGGAAGGAGTTGGATATCCGATCTCATGTTATAGGAAGGGTCTAAGGTCTGGTATAAGCATTGAGATATCACATCTCTGCTATCGGAAGTGTCTCAGGATTGGAATGGGAAGGAGTTGGATATCCGATCTCATGCTATCGGAAGGATCTCAGGTTTGGTATTAGAAGCATTGAGATATCACATCTCATGCTATAGGAAGGGTCTCAGGATTGGAATGGGAAGGACTTAGATATCACATATCATGCGATAGGGAGGGTTTCCGTTTTGATATTAGAAGCATTGAGATATCACATCTCATGCTATCGGAAGTGTCTCAGGATTGGAATGGGAAGGAGCTGGATATCACATCTCATGCTAAAGGAAGGGTCTCAGGTTTGGAACGGGAAGGAGTTGGATATCCGATCTCATGTTATAGGAAGGGTCTAAGGTCTGGTATAAGCATTGAGATATCACATCTCTGCTATCGGAAGTGTCTCAGGATTGGAATGGGAAGGAGTTGGATATCCCATCTCATGTTATGGGAAGGGTCTCAGGTTTGGTATAAGCATTGAGATATCACATCTCATGCTATAGGAAGGGTCTCAGGATTGGAATGGGAAGGAGTTGGATATCACATCTCATGCTATAGGAAGGGTCTCAGGTTTGGTATAAGCATTGAGATATCACATCTCATGCTATAGGAAGGGTCTCAGGATTGGAATGGGAAGGAGTTGTATATGACATCTCATGCCGTAGGAAGGGTCTCAGGTTTGGTATAAGCATTGAGATATCACATCTCATGCTATACTAAGGGTCTCAGGATTGGAATGGGAAGGAGTTGGATATCACATCTCATGCTATAGGAAGGGTCTCAGGTTTGGTATAAGCATTGAGATATCACATCTCATGCTATAGGAAGGGTCTCAGGATTGGAATGGGAAGGAGTTGTATATGACATCTCATGCCGTAGGAAGGGTCTCAGGTTTGGTATAAGCATTGAGATATCACATCTCATGCTATAGGAAGGGTCTCAGGATTGGAATGGGAAGGACTTAGATATCACATATCATGCTATAGGGAGGGTTTCTGTTTTGATATTAGAAGCATTGAGATATCACATCTCATGCTAAAGGGAGGGTGTCAGGATTGGAATGGGAAGGAGCTGGATATCACATCTCGTGCTAAAGGAAGGGTCTCAGGTTTGGAACGGGAAGGAGTTGGATATCCGATCTCATGTTATAGGAAGGGTCTAAGGTCTGGTATAAGCATTGAGATATCACATCTCTGCTATCGGAAGTGTCTCAGGATTGGAATGGGAAGGAGTTGGATATCCCATCTCATGTTATAGGAAGGGTCTCAGGTTTGGTATAAGCATTGAGATATCACATCTCATGCTATAGGAAGGGTCTCAGGATTGGAATGGGAAGGAGTTGGATATCGCATCTCATGCTATAGGAAGGGTCTCAGGTTTGGTATAAGCATTGAGATATCACATCTCATGCTATAGGAAGGGTCTCAGGATTGGAATGGGAAGGAGTTGTATATGACATCTCATGCCGTAGGAAGGGTCTCAGGTTTGGTATAAGCATTGAGATATCACATCTCTGCTATCGGAAGGGTCTCAGGATTGGAATAGGAAGGAGTTGGATATCCCATCTCATGTTATAGGAAGAGTCTCAGGTTTGGTATTAGAAGCATTGAGATATCACATCTCATGCTATAGGAAGTGTCTCAGGATTGGAATGGGAAGGACTTGGATATCACATCTCATGCTATAGGGAGGCTCTCAAGTTTGATATTAGAAGCATTGAGATATCACATCTCATGCTATAGGAAGGGTCTCAGGATTGGAATGGGAAGGAGTTGGATATCACATCTCATGCTATAGGAAGGGTCTCAGGTTTGGTATAAGCAGTGAGATATCACATCGCATGCTGTAGGAAGGGTCTCAGGTTTGGTATTAGAAGCATTGAGATATCACATCTCATGCTATAGGAAGGATCTCAGGTTTGGTATTAGAAGTATTGAGATATCACATCTCATGCTATAGGAAGGGTCTCAGGATTGGAATGGGAAGGAGTTGGATATCACATCTCATGCTAAAGGAAGGGTCTCAGGTTTGGTAGAAGCATTGAGATATCACATCTCATGCTATAGGAAGGGTCTCAGGATTGGAATGGGAAGGACTTAGATATCACATATCATGCTATAGGGAGGGTCTCAGTTTTGATATTAGAAGCATTGAGATATCACATCTCATGCTATCGGAAGTGTCTCACGATTGGAATGGGAAGGAGCTGGATATCACATCTCATGCTAAAGGAAGAGTCTCAGGATTGGAACGGGAAGGAGTTGGATATCACATCTCATGTTATAGGAAGGGTCTCAGGTTTGGTATAAGCATTGAGATATCACATCTCTGCTATCGGAAGTGTCTCAGGATTGGAAATGGAAGGAGTTGGATATCCCATCTCATGTTATAGGACGGGTCTCAGGTTTGTTATTAGAATCATTGAGATATCATATTGCATGCTGTAGGAAGGGTCTAAGGATTGGAATGGAAAGGACTTGGATATCACATCTCATGCTATAGATAGGCTCTCAGGTTTGGAAAGGGAAGGAGTTGGATATCACATTTCATGTTAGAGGAAGGATCTCAGGTTTGGTATTAGAGGCATTGAGATATCATATTGCATGCTGTAGGAAGGGTCTAAGGATTGGAATGGGAAGGACTTGGATATCACATCTCATGCTATAGGAAGGGTCTCAGGTTGGAATGGGAAGGAGTTGGATATCACATATGCTAAAGGGAGGGTCTCAGGTTTGGAAGGGGAAGGATTTGGATATCACATCTCATGTTATCGGAAAGGATCTCAGGTTTGGTATTAGAAGTATTGAGATATCACATCTCATGCTATAGGAAGGGTCTCAGGATTGGAATGGGAAGGAGTTGGATATCACATCTCATGCTAAAGGAAAGGTCTCAGGTTTGGTAGAAGCAATGAGATATCACATCTCATGCTATAGGAAGTGTCTCAGGATTGGAATGGGAAGGAGCTGGATATCACATCTCATGCTAAAGGAAGGGTCTCAGGTTTGGAACGGGAAGGAGTTGGATATCCGATCTCATGTTATAGGAAGGGTCTAAGGTCTGGTATAAGCATTGAGATATCACATCTCATGCTATCAGAAGGGTCTCAGGATTGGAATGGGAAGGAGATGGATATCACATATGCTAAAGGGAGGGTCTCAGGTTTGGAAGGGGAAGGATTTGGATATCACATCTCATGTTATCGGAAAGGATCTCAGGTTTGGTATTAGAAGTATTGAGATATCACATCTCATGCTATAGGAAGGGTCTCAGGATTGGAATGGGAAGGAGTTAGATATCACATCTCATGCTAAAGGAAGGGTCTCAGGTTTGGTAGAAGCAATGAGATATCACATCTCATGCTATAGGAAGTGTCTCAGGATTGGAATGGGAAGGAGCTGGATATCACATCTCATGCTAAAGGAAGGGTCTCAGGTTTGGAACGGGAAGGAGTTGGATATCCGATCTCATGTTATAGGAAGGGTCTAAGGTCTGGTATAAGCATTGAGATATCACATCTCTGCTATCGGAAGTGTCTCAGGATTGGAATGGGAAGGAGTTGGATATCCGATCTCATGCTATCGGAAGGATCTCAGGTTTGGTATTAGAAGCATTGAGATATCACATCTCATGCTATAGGAAGGGTCTCAGGATTGGAATGGGAAGGACTTAGATATCACATATCATGCGATAGGGAGGGTTTCCGTTTTGATATTAGAAGCATTGAGATATCACATCTCATGCTATCGGAAGTGTCTCAGGATTGGAATGGGAAGGAGCTGGATATCACATCTCATGCTAAAGGAAGGGTCTCAGGTTTGGAACGGGAAGGAGTTGGATATCCGATCTCATGTTATAGGAAGGGTCTAAGGTCTGGTATAAGCATTGAGATATCACATCTCTGCTATCGGAAGTGTCTCAGGATTGGAATGGGAAGGAGTTGGATATCCCATCTCATGTTATGGGAAGGGTCTCAGGTTTGGTATAAGCATTGAGATATCACATCTCATGCTATAGGAAGGGTCTCAGGATTGGAATGGGAAGGAGTTGGATATCACATCTCATGCTATAGGAAGGGTCTCAGGTTTGGTATAAGCATTGAGATATCACATCTCATGCTATAGGAAGGGTCTCAGGATTGGAATGGGAAGGAGTTGTATATGACATCTCATGCCGTAGGAAGGGTCTCAGGTTTGGTATAAGCATTGAGATATCACATCTCATGCTATACTAAGGGTCTCAGGATTGGAATGGGAAGGAGTTGGATATCACATCTCATGCTATAGGAAGGGTCTCAGGTTTGGTATAAGCATTGAGATATCACATCTCATGCTATAGGAAGGGTCTCAGGATTGGAATGGGAAGGAGTTGTATATGACATCTCATGCCGTAGGAAGGGTCTCAGGTTTGGTATAAGCATTGAGATATCACATCTCTGCTATCGGAAGGGTCTCAGGATTGGAATGGGAAGGAGTTGGATATCCCATCTCATGTTATAGGAAGAGTCTCAGGTTTGGTATTAGAAGCATTGAGATATCACATCTCATGCTATAGGAAGTGTCTCAGGATTGGAATGGGAAGGACTTGGATATCACATCTCATGCTATAGGGAGGCTCTCAAGTTTGATATTAGAAGCATTGAGATATCACATCTCATGCTATAGGAAGGGTCTCAGGATTGGAATGGGAAGGAGTTAGATATCACATCTCATGCTATAGGAAGGATCTCAGGTTTGGTATAAGAATTGAGATATCACATCTCTGCTATCGGAAGGGTCTCAGGATTGGAATGGGAAGGAGTTGGATATTCCAATCTCATGTTATAGGAAGGGTCTCAGGTTTGGTATTAGAAGCATTGAGATATCACATCTCATGCTATCGGAAGGATCTCAGGTTTGGTATTAGAAGCATTGAGATATCACATCTCATGCTATCAGAAGGGTCTCAGGATTGGAATGGGAAGGAGATGGATATCACATCTCATGCTAAAGGGAGGGTCTCAGGTTTGGAAGGGGAAGGATTTGGATATCACATCTCATGTTATCGGAAGGATCTCAGGTTTGGTATTAGAAGTATTGAGATATCACATCTCATGCTATAGGAAGGGTCTCAGGATTGGAATGGGAAGGAGTTGGATATCACATCTCATGCTAAAGGAAGGGTCTCAGGTTTGGTAGAAGCATTGAGATATCACATCTCATGCTATAGGAAGGGTCTCAGGATTGGAATGGGAAGGACTTAGATATCACATATCATGCTATAGGGAGGGTTTCCGTTTTGATATTAGAAGCATTGAGATATCACATCTCATGCTATCGGAAGTGTCTCAGGATTGGAATGGGAAGGAGATGGATATCACATCTCATGCTAAAAGAAGGGTGTCAGTTTTGGAACTGGAAGGAGTTGGATATCCGATCTCATGTTATAGGAAGGGTCTAAGGTCTGGTATAAGCATTGAGATATCACATCTCTGCTATCGGAAGTGTCTCAGGATTGGAATGGGAAGGAGTTGGATATCCCATCTCATGTTATAGGAAGGGTCTCAGGTTTGGTATAAGCATTGAGATATCACATCTCATGCTATAGGAAGGGTCTCAGGATTGGAATGGGAAGGAGTTGGATATCACATCTCATGCTATAGGAAGGGTCTCAGGTTTGGTATAAGCATTGAGATATCACATCTCATGCTATAGGAAGGGTCTCAGGATTGGAATGGGAAGGAGTTGTATATGACATCTCATGCCGTAGGAAGGGTCTCAGGTTTGGTATAAGCATTGAGATATCACATCTCATGCTATAGGAAGGGTCTCAGGATTGGAATGGGAAGGAGTTGGATATCACATCTCATGCTATAGGAAGGGTCTCAGGTTTGGTATAAGCATTGAGATATCACATCTCATGCTATAGGAAGGGTCTCAGGATTGGAATGGGAAGGAGTTGTATATGACATCTCATGCCGTAGGAAGGGTCTCAGGTTTGGTATAAGCATTGAGATATCACATCTCTGCTATCGGAAGGGTCTCAGGATTGGAATGGGAAGGAGTTGGATATCCCATCTCATGTTATAGGAAGAGTCTCATGTTTGGTATTAGAAGCATTGAGATATCACATCTCATGCTATAGGAAGGGTCTCAGGATTGGAATGGGAAGGAGTTAGATATCACATCTCATGCTATAGGAAGGGTCTCAGGTTTGGTATAAGCAGTGAGATATCACATCTCATGCTATAGGAAGTGTCTCAGGATTGGAATGGGAAGGAGTTGGATATCACATCTCATGTTATAGGAAGGATCTCAGGTTTGGTATAAGAATTGAGATATCACATCTCTGCTATCGGAAGGGTCTCATGATTGGAATGGGAAGGAGTTGGATATTCCAATCTCATGTTATAGGAAGGGTCTCAGGTTTGGTATTAGAAGCATTGAGATATCACATCTCATGCTATCGGAAGGATCTCAGGTTTGGTATTAGAAGCATTGAGATATCACATCTCATGCTATCAGAAGGGTCTCAGGATTGGAATGGGAAGGAGATGGATATCACATCTCATGCTAAAGGGAGGGTCTCAGGTTTGGAAGGGGAAGGATTTGGATATCACATCTCATGTTATCGGAAGGATCTCAGGTTTGGTATTAGAAGTATTGAGATATCACATCTCATGCTATAGGAAGGGTCTCAGGATTGGAATGGGAAGGAGTTGATTATCACATCTCATGCTAAAGGAAGGGTCTCAGGTTTGGTAGAAGCATTGAGATATCACATCTCATGCTATAGGAAGGGTCTCAGGATTGGAATGGGAAGGACTTAGATATCACATCTCATGCTATAGGGAGGGTCTCAGGTTTGGTATAAGCATTGAGATATCACATCTCATGCTATAGGAAGGGTCTCAGGATTGGAATGGGAAGGAGTTGTATATGACATCTCATGCCGTAGGAAGGGTCTCAGGTTTGGTATAAGCATTGAGATATCACATCTCATGCTATAGGAAGGGTCTCAGGATTGGAATGGGAAGGAGTTGGATATCACATCTCATGCTATAGGAAGGGTCTCAGGTTTGGTATAAGCATTGAGATATCACATCTCATGCTATAGGAAGGGTCTCAGGATTGGAATGGGAAGGAGTTGTATATGACATCTCATGCCGTAGGAAGGGTCTCAGGTTTGGTATAAGCATTGAGATATCACATCTCTGCTATCGGAAGGGTCTCAGGATTGGAATGGGAAGGAGTTGGATATCCCATCTCATGTTATAGGAAGAGTCTCAGGTTTGGTATTAGAAGCATTGAGATATCACATCTCATGCTATAGGAAGTGTCTCAGGATTGGAATGGGAAGGACTTGGATATCACATCTCATGCTATAGGGAGGCTCTCAAGTTTGATATTAGAAGCATTGAGATATCACATCTCATGCTATAGGAAGGGTCTCAGGATTGGAATGGGAAGGAGTTGGATATCACATCTCATGCTATTGGAAGGGTTTCAGGTTTGGTATAAGCAGTGAGATATCACATCTCATGCTATAGGAAGTGTCTCAGGATTGGAATGGGAAGGAGTTGGATATCACATCTCATGTTATAGGAAGGATCTCAGGTTTGGTATAAGAATTGAGATATCACATCTCTGCTATCGGAAGGGTCTCAGGATTGGAATGGGAAGGAGTTGGATATTCCAATCTCATGTTATAGGAAGGGTCTCAGGTTTGGTATTAGAAGCATTGAGATATCACATCTCATTGTATAGGAAGGGTCTCAGGATTGGAATGGGAAGGACTTGGATATCACATCTCATGCTATAGGGAGGGTCTCAGGTTTGATATTAGAAGCATTGAGATATTACATCTCATGATATCGGAAGGGTCTCAGGATTGGAATGGGAAGGAGTTGGATATCACATCTCATGATAAAGGAAGGGTCTAAGGTTTGGAAGGGGAAGGATTTGGATATCACATCTCATGTTATAGGACGGGTCTCAGGTTTGGTATTAGAAGCATTGAGATATCAAGTCTCATGGTATAGAAAGGGGATCAGAATTGGAATGGGAAGGAGTTGGATGTCACAACTCAAGCTATAGGAAGGGTCTCAGGATTGGAATGGGAAGGACTTGGATATCACATCTCATGCTATAGGGAGGGTCTCAAGTTTGATATTAGAAGCGTTGAGATATCACATCTCATGATATCGGAAGAGTCTGAGGATTGGAATGGGAAGGAGTTGGATATCACATCTCATGATAAAGGAAGGGTCTAAGGTTTGGAAGGGGAAGGATTTGGATATCACATCTCATGTTATAGGACGGGTCTCAGGTTTGGTATTAGAAGCATTGAGATATCAAGTCTCATGGTATAGGAAGGGGCTCAGAATTGGAATGGGAAGGAGTTGGATATCAAGTCTCATGGTATAGGAAGGGGCTCAGAATTGGAATGGGAAGGAGTTGGATATCACATCTCATGCTAAAGGGAGGGTCTCAGGTTTGGAAGGGGAAGGATTTGGATATCACATCTCATGTTATAGGAAGGATCTCAGGTTTGGTATTAGAAGCATTGAGATATCACATCTCATGCTATCGGAAGTATCTCAGGTTTGGTATTAGAGGCATTGAGATATCACATCTCATGCTATCTATCATAAGGGTCTCAGGATTGGAATGAGAAGGAGTTGGATATCACATCTCATGCTAAAGGGAGGGTCTCAGGTTTTAAAGGGGAAGGATTTGGATATCACATCACATGTTATAAGAAGGATCTCAGGTTTGGTATTAGAAGCATTGAGATATCACATCTCATGCTATCGGAAGGGTCTCAGGATTGGAATGGGAAGGAGTCGGATATCACATCTCATGCTATAGGAAGGCCCTCAGGTTTGGAAGGGGAAAGAGTTGGATATCACATTTCATGTTAGAGGTAGGATCTCAGGTTTGGTATTAGAGGCATTGAGATATCACATCTCATGCTATCAGAAGGGTCTCAGGATTGGAATGGGAAGGAGTTGGATATCACATCTCATGCTAAAGGGAGGGTCTCAGGTTTGGAAGGGGAAGGATTTGGATATCACGTCTCATGTTATAGGAAGGATCTCAGGTTTGGTATTAGAAGCATTGAGATATCACATCTCATGCTATCGGAAGGATCTCAGGTTTGGTATTAGAGGCATTGAGATATCACATCTCATGCTAAAGGGAGGGTCTCAGGTTTGGAAGGGGAAGGATTTGGATATCACATCTCTTGTTATAGGAAGGATCACAGGTTTGGTATTAGAAGCACTGAGATATCACATCTCATGCTATCGGAAGGGTCTCAGGATTGGAATGGGAAGGAGTTGGATAACACATCTCATGCTAAAGGGAGGGTCTCAGGTTTGGAAGGGGAAGGATTTGGATATCACATCTCATGTTACAGGAAGGATCTCAGGTTTGGTATTAGAAGCATTGAGATATCACATCTCATGCTATCGGAAGTATCTCAGGTTTGGTATTAGAGGCATTGAGATATCACATCTCATGCTATCTATCATAAGGGTCTCAGGATTGGAATGGGAAGGAGTTGGATATCACATCTCATGCTAAAGGGAGGGTCTCAGGTTTGGAAGGGGAAGGATTTGGATATCACATCACATGTTATAAGAAGGATCTCAGGTTTGGTATTAGAAGCATTGGGATATCACATCTCATGCTATCGGAAGGGTCTCAGGATTGGAATGGGAAGGAGTCGGATATCACATCTCATGCTATCGGAAGGCTCTCAGGTTTGGAAGGGGAAAGAGTTGGATATCACATTTCATGTTAGAGGTAGGATCTCAGGTTTGGTATTAGAGGCATTGAGATATCACATCTCATGCTATCAGAAGGGTCTCAGGATTAGAATGGGAAGGAGTTGGATATCACATCTCATGCTAAAGGGAGGGTCTCAGGTTTGGAAGGGGAAGGATTTGGATATCACGTCTCATGTTATAGGAAGGATCTCAGGTTTGGTATTAGAAGCATTGAGATATCACATTTCATGCTATCGGAAGGATCTCAGGTTTGGTATTAGAGGCATTGAGATATCACATCTCATGCTAAAGGGAGGGTCTCAGAATTGGAATGGGAAGGAGTTGGATATCTCAAGCTATAGGAAGGGTCTCAGGTTTGGAATGGGAAGGGGTTTGATATCACAACTCATGCCATAGTATGGGTCTCAGGTTTGGTAGAAACATTGGGATATCACATCTCATGCTATCGGAAGGGTATCAGGATTTGATTTGGAAGGAGTTGGATATCCCATCTCATGCTATAGGAAGGGTCTCAGGTTGGAATGGGAAGGAGTTGGATATCACATCTCATGTTATAGGAAGGGTCCCAGGATTGGAATGGGAAGGACTTGGATATCATATCTCATGCTATAGGAAGGCTCTCAGGTTTGGAAGGGGAAGGAGTTGGATATCACATTTCATGTTAGAGGAAGGATCTCAGGTTTGGTATTAGAGGCATTGAGATATCACCTCTTGTTATAGGAAGGGTCTCACGTTTGGTACAAGCATTGAGATATCACATCTCATGCTATAGGAAGGGTCTCAGGATTGGAATGGGAAGGAGTTGTATATCACATCTCAAGCTATAGGAAGGGTCTCACGTTTGGTATAAGCATTGAGATATCACATCTCATGCTATAGGAAGGGTCTCAGGATTGGAATGGGAAGGTGTTGGATATCACATCTCATGTTATAGGAAAGATCTCAGGTTTGGTATTAGAAGCATTGCGACATCACATCTCATGTTATAGGAAGGGTCTCAGGATTGGAATGGGAAGAAGTTGGCTATCACATCTCATGCTATAGGAAGGGTCTCAGGTTTGGTATCAGCATTAAGATATCACATCTCATGCTATAGGAAGGGTCTCAGGATTGGAATGGGAAGGAGTTGTATATGACATCTCATGCCATAGGAAGGGTCTCAGGTTTGGAATAAGCATTGAGATATCACATCTCATGCTATAGGAAGGGTCTCAGGATTGGAATGGGACGGACTTGGATATCACATCTCATGCTATAGGGAGGGTCTCAGGTTTGGAAGGGGAAGGATTTGGATATCACATCGCATGTTATAGGAAGGATCTCAGGTTTGGTAAGGGAAGGAGTTGGATATCACATTTCATGTTAGAGGTAGGATCTCAGGTTTGGTATTAGAGGCATTGAGGTATCACATCTCATGCTATCAGAAGGGTCTCAGGATTGGAATGGGAAGGAGTTGGATATCACATCTCATGCTAAAGGGAGGGTCTCAGGTTTGGAAGGGGAAGGATTTGGATATCACATCGCGTGTTATAGGAAGGATCTCAGGTTTGGTATTAGAATCATTGAGATATCACATCTCATGCTATCGGAAGTATCTCAGGTTTGGTATTAGAGGCATTGAGATATCACATCTCATGCTATCATAAGGGTCTCAGGATTGGAATGGGAAGGAGTTGGATATCACTTCTCATGCTAAAGGGAGGGTCTCAGGTTTGGAAGGGGAAGGATTTGGATATCACATCACATGTTATAAGAAGGATCTCAGGTTTGGTATTAGAAGCATTGAGCTATCACATCTCATGCTATCGGAAGGGTCTCAGGATTGGAATGGGAAGGAGTTGGATATCACATCTCATGCTATAGGAAGGGTCTCAGGTTTGGAACGGGAAGGAGTTGGATATCACATCTCATGTTATAGGAAGAGTCTCAGGTTTGGTATAAGCATTGAGATATCACATCTCTGCAATCGGAAGTGTCTCAGGATTGGGATGGGAAGGAGTTGGATATCACATCTCATGCTATAGGAAGGGTCTCAGGTTTGGAACGGGAAGGAGTTGGATATCCCATCTCATGTTATAGGACGGGTCTCAGGTTTGGTATTAGAAGCATTGAGATATCACATCGCATGCTGTAGGAAGGGTCTCAGGATTGGAATGGGAAGGAGTTGGATATTACATCTCATGCTATAGGAAGGTTCTCAGGTTTGGTATAAGCATTGAGGTATCACATCTCTGCTATCGAAAGTGTCTCAGGATTGGAATGGGAAGGAGTTGGATACCCATCTCATTTTATAGGACGGGTCTCAGGTTTGTTATTAGAATCATTGAGATATCATATTGCATGCTGTAGGAAGGGTCTAAGGATTGGAATGGGAAGGACTTGAATATCACATCTCATGCTATAGGTAGGCTCTCAGGTTTGGAAAGGGAAGGAGTTGGATATCACATCTCATGTTATAGGAAGGATCTCAGGTTTGGTATTAGAAGCATTGAGATATCACATCTCATGCTATAGGAAGGGTCTCAGGATTGGAATGGGAAGGAGTTGTATATGACATCTCATGCCATATGAAGGGTCTCAGGTTTGGTATAAGCATTGAGATGTCACATCTCTGCTATCGGAAGGGTCTCAGGATTGGAATGGGAAGGAGTTGGATATCCCATCTCATGTTATAGGAAGAGTCTCAGGTTTGGTATTAGAAGCATTGAGATATCACATCTGATGCTATAGGAAGTGTCTCAGGATTGGAATGGGAAGGAGTTTGATATCACATCTCATGCCATGTATGGGTCTCAGGTTTTGTAGAAGCATTGTGATATCACATCTCATGCTATCGGAAGGGTATCAGGATTGGATTTGGAAGGAGTTGGATATCCCATGTCATGCTATAGGAAGGGTCTCAGGTTGGAATGGGAAGGAGTTTGATATCACATCTCATGCCATGTATGGGTCTCAGGTTTTGTAGAAGCATTGTGATATCACATCTCATGCTATCAGAAGGGTCTCAGGATTGGAATGTGTTAGGAAAGATTTCGTAATTGTAGGTCATTTTCCTTCCATGTGGCAACCCCTAAACGTTTTGCTGTTGTTTTTCACCTTGTTCTTGACTTTGCCAGAGAAGTGCAGCCTTCTGCCGCACTCCTCTTTGCTTTCGTTCCTTTCTTACGGGGAAACTGACATGCCCTTAAGACAGTCAGTACCGGGGAACGCTGTTTCCCGTAGTTTCTTTTACCATGTTGCGGCTTTAGTGCAACATGACACAAGAGGGCACTGTAAGCTAAGTTACAGCTCTCTTGGGTCTCTAGCCTTCTACAGGCCCTAGATACTCATTTAGGATGGTATTTGATCGGTGCAAGTCATTCAGGGACTGGAATGGTGGCAGCGATCGTTTTGTGTATTTTGAGCTCCTTTTGGCGTTCTAAGTGCGTTTTTCGCGCTGAACCCAAAATGGTGGCCTGGCTCCCAAAATGGCCAGACCACGAGGCTCCTTTGTCTTGTCCACTGACCGTCTTGCTCCCTTCACCTTCCCCAGGTCGAGCCGACCCGGGGCCTTCCTTATTTGGGCATGTACTTTCCCGCGAAAGACGGATGCTTTCGCGGGCTTCTACATGTCGTATGTGTGCCTCCAGGGTGTGGGCTGGGATGTCTGGTCCCAATACACATCCTGGGTGCCAGAGAGTCTAGGGTGGTGTGAATGCCTGGGACCACCGTGGTCCGTGATTGGTCCACGAATGGTGTGCGTGTTTGATGTGCGGATCTCCCATTGGGTCCCCTCCGTTTTGGCGCGAAGGGAACCGTGGATAAGAGGGGGCTGGAAACACCACTACCATGTCGATCTCCTGAGTTCTCACGAACGAAGGAATACAGGAGCCAAGTATCCTGCAACCAAGAGGCTGGACCGAGGAATCGCTGGTGACCCGCTGAAGGACTCCTCCTTTGCACTGCTGTCGTCCTGTGAAACCCTTTCCTCTTTTGATCGAACCAGAAGGCCTGTACTGGTGCTTCGACCTTTGGAATAGCAGGAACAACTATTCTCGGCAACTTCATCATCTCCTGCCAGTAAGCCTTCGGAAGCGTCTCTGGGCCATCCAGTTGACTGACCAGCTTACACGGGAGTCCTGCTCTGTAACCGCCGCCAGGTTGTGTAGTATCTCGAGTCCTTGTCACTCTCCCACGCTTCGTACACTTGGCGTTCCCAGGTCGGAAGGGAGGAGTGTACATTTGGCTCAGATACACACGGCCGCTCCGTTGTCCTGCTGCGGCAACAAACTGTGCAGGTTTCTTCAATTGGGACGTCTTTTTGCTCTACACGACGACGAGGCATTCCCGACTCTTCTGAACCTGCCAGCTGCTGAAACTGACGTGGAGAAGCCTGGGTCTGCTTGCATCGGGGACCGGTGAGTAGCATAGCTAGGATCTGGTCGCCCTCCTGCAGTAGCCCATTGCTTTTCCCCGCTGTGTAAAACAGCACCCTTTTGTCCGTACTCGCGCTCTGCTTCTGCCCACTGTGGAGGCTGCGCTTGAGTCGCGGAACCTGTTCTTCTTCTTTAGTGCACTAATCTGAACTGCCTGACTTCCTTCGAAGAGCTTCCCCTTTTGCCCGTTGGCACCAGCGCGTGCAGGTACTTTGAGCACAAGGCTCCACTCTTCGCAGGGCTCGGACTTCCATCTAGTTAGGTGCCGCTGAAGGCGAACTGAGTCTAAAGCATTATCGCACTGCCAGTTTTCCTTCCCTTTCAGGTGGACTACACATTTCGTGCGTATAACGCTTGCGACTGTCGTATTTGTATATATATTGTCTTGATATGGTATGTGTTGGTTTAATATTGTGATATTGTGATTTTCTCGCTACGGTCATTGTTTTAAAGGCCTTAAAATAAACGTGTATATATTTTTATATAACACCTGTTTGGAGTAGTTTGTAAGTGTTCTGGTTTTGTGTGCTCATTGCGGGCTTTCAGTCACCCTCACCCCTCTTGAGACCTAGTCTTGACCGCCGCAATCGCTACCTTGATTGGTCTGGCTCGTCCAGAGGTTACCCTGTTCCAAGTAATTAGGTTGGCCTTCTGAACTTCTGCGCCACCAGGACAGAGTTCAGAAATCTGTCTTAACAAATTGGTGTACAGCGGTGGGATACGACTGAAGGTATCCAGTGTTGCGCACGAACTAAGGCATTTCAGGTTATTCCAACCAGGACACGTAGTGAATTGTTGTAGTATAACTTTAAAAAAGCCATAGTCCTATCTAACAGTATGGAAACAAATACCTTGTTAACTTTAAATGCTTACAAATCAGAAACATTGAAGAAGATGTGTGCGGAGAGAGGTGTTTCCTCTCAAGGCACGAAATTGGAAATGATCCAAAGAATCGTGGCGTGGCAGGAAGCGCAGCTTGACGCTATAACTTCTGAGGACAGTGCGGAAGGTGGTGGGGTTCCTCCACCGCAGTGGTAGGCGAGCTCGGGGGAATATTCTCTTTCCCCCATCGTGACTTGTTGACTCCTTTCGCCTTGGGTTTCCCCTTCGGCTGGGGCGGCGTATTGGACTTGGCCAATGCTGCCCGTGCTTGAGACCGTGTGTAGGGTCTTTCGGCAGTGTCTCCTACGAGCCCTAAAGCTCTGAGATCATTACCTAACAAGACCTTTCCCGGGACGTTTCTCTGAATGCTCACTGGAATCCTGACTGCTGTACCATTTAAAGTAAGATTTACAGGTATTACTGGAAACATACGGAGGGGGCCGTCAGCCAACTTAGTGGGCATCAGAGTAGCTCTGGCAACTTCCTCTGAGTCTACCAAGGTAGAATCCACTACAGTGCGACTGCACCCACTATCCCTAAGAGCTGGAGTATCTACTCCATTGATCAGCACACTGTCTTTAAAGTAGTGCTTGGTATTATCCGGAATCCTAGCATAAGCCTCTGCGACTTTAGGCTCCCAGGAACCCAGGGATATCCAACTCCTTCCCAATCCAATCCTGAGACCCTTCCGATAGCAGAGATGTGATATCTCAATGCTTATACCAAACCTGAGACCCTTCCTATGGCATGAGATGTGATATCCAACACCTTGCCATTCAAATCCTGAGACCCTCCCTATAACAAGAGATGTCATATCCAACTCCTTCCCATTCCAAACCTGAGACCCTTCCTTTAGCATGAGATGTGATATCCAAATCCTTCACATTCCAATCTGGAGACCCTTCCTATAACATGAGATGTGATATCCAACTCCTTCCCAATCCAATCCTGAGACCCTTCCGATAGCAGAGATGTGATATCTCAATGCTTATACCAAACCTGAGACCCTTCCGATAGCAGAGATGTGATATCTCAATGCTTATACCAAACCTGAGACCCTTCCTATGGCATGAGATGTGATATCCAACACCTTGCCATTCAAATCCTGAGACCCTCCCTATAACAAGAGATGTCATATCCAACTCCTTCCCATTCCAAACCTGAGACCCTTCCTTTAGCATGAGATGTGATATCCAAATCCTTCACATTCCAATCCGGAGACCCTTCCTATAACATGAGATGTGATATCCAACTCCTTCCCAATCCAATCCTGAGACCCTTCCGATAGCAGAGATGTGATATCTCAATGCTTATACCAAAACTGAGACCCTTCCTTTAGCATGAGATGTGATATCCAAGTCCTTCCCATTCCAATCCTGAGACCCTTCCTATAGCATGAGATGTGATATCTCAATGCTTCTAATACCAAACCTGAGATCCTTCCGATAGCATGAGATGTGATATCTCAATGCTTCTAATACCAAACCTGAGATCCTTCCTATAACATGAGATGTGATATCCAAATCCTTCCCCATCCAAACCTGAGACCCTCCCTTTAGCATGAGATGTGATGTCCAACTCCTTCCCATTCCAATCCTGATACCCTTCTGATAGCATGAGATGTGATATCTCAATGCCTCTAATACCAAACCTGAGATCCTAACTCTAACATGAAATGTGATATCCAACTCCTTCCCTTTCCAAACCTGAGAGCCTTCCTACAGCATGAGATGTGATATCCAAGTCCTTCCCATTCCAATCTTGAGACCCTTCCTATAACATGAGATGTGATATCCAACTCTTTCCCATTCCAACCTGAGACCTTTCCTATAGCATGAGATGGGATATCCAACAACTCCTTCCAAATCCAATCCTGATACCCTTCCGATAGCATGAGATGTGATATCCCAATGCTTCTACAAAACCTGAGACCCATACCATGGCATGATGTGATATCAAACTCCCGTCCTATACCATGAGACTTGATATCTCAATGCTTCTAATACCAAACCTGAGACCGGTCAAATAACATGAGATGTGATATCCAAATCCTTCCCCTTCCAAACCTGAGACCCTTCCTTTAGCATGAGATGTGATATCCAAATCCTTCCCATTCCAATCCTTAAACCCTTCCTATAGCATGAGATGTGATATCTCAATGTTTCTAATAAAAAACCTGAGACCCTTCCTATAGCAAGAGATGTGATATCCAAATCCTTCCCATTCCAACCTGAGACCCTTCCTATAGCATGAGAAGGGATATCCAACTCCTTCCCATTCCAATCCTTAAACCCTTCCTATAGCATGAGATGTGATATCTCAATGTTTCTAATAAAAAACCTGAGACCCTTCCTATAGCAAGAGATGTGATATCCAAATCCTTCCCATTCCAACCTGAGACCCTTCCTATAGCATGAGAAGGGATATCCAACTCCTTCCCATTCCAATCCTGAGATCCTTCCTATAACATGAGATGTGATATCCAATTCCTTCCCATTCCAAACCTGAGACCCTTCCTATTGGATGAGATGTGATATCCAACTCCTTCCCATTCCAAACCTGAGACCCTTCCTATACCATAAGATGTGATATCTCAATGCTTCTAATACCAAACCTGGGACCCGTCCTATAACATGAGATATGATATCCAAATCCTTCCCATTCCAATCCTGAAACCCTTCCGATAGCATGAGATGTGATATCTCAATGTTTCTAATAAAAAACCTGAGACCCTTCATATAGCAAGAGATGTGATATCCAAATCCTTCCCATTTCAATCTTGAGACCCTTCCTATAACATGAGATATGATATCCAACTCCTTCCCATTCCAACATGAGACCCTTCCTATAGCATGAGAAGGGATGTCCAACTCCTTCCCAATCCAATCCTGAGACCCTTCCGATAGCAGAGATGTGATATCTCAATGCTTATACCAAACCTGAGACCCTTCCTTTAGCATGAGATTTGATATCCAAATCCTTCACATTCCAATCCTGAGACCCTTCCTATAGCATGAGATGTGATATCTCAATGCTTCTAATACCAAACCTGAGATGCTTCCTATAACATGAGATGTGATATCCAACTCCTTCCCATTCCAAACCTGAGACCCTTCCGATAGCATGAGATGTGATATCTCAATGCTTCTAAAACCAAACATGAGAACCATCCTATAACATGAGATGTGAAATCCCAATCCTTCCCTTCCCAAACCTGAGACCCTTCCTATAGCTTGAGATGTGATATCAAACTCCTTCCCATTCCAATCCTGAAATAGCTTGAGATGTGATATCCAACTCCTTCCCATTCCAATCCTGAGACCCTTATTATACCATGAGATGTGATATCTCAAGGCTTCTAATACCAAACCTGAGACCCTTCCTATGGCATGAGATGTGATATCCAACTCCTTGCCATTCAAATCCTGAGACCCTCCCTATAACAAGAGATGTCATATCCAACTCCTTCCCATTCCAAACCTGAGACGCTTCCTTTAGCATGAGATGTGATATCCAAATCCTTCACATTCCAATCCAGAGACCAATCCTATAGCATGAGATGTGATATCTCAATGCTTCTAATACCAAACCTGAGACCCTTCCGATAGCATGAGATGTGATATCTCAATGCTTCAAAAACCAAACATGAGAACCATCCTATAACATGAGATGTAAAATCCAAATCCTTCCCTTCCCAAACCTGAGACTCTTCCTATAGCATGAGATGTGATATCTCAATGCTTCTACCAAACCTGAAACCCTTCCTTTAGCATGAGATGTGATATCCAGCTCCTCCCATTCCAATCCTGAGACCCTTCCGATAGCATGAGATGTGATATCTCAATGCTTCTAATATCAAAACTGAGACCCTCCCTATAGCATGAGATGTGATATTTAAGTCCTTCCCATTCCAATCCTGAGACCCTTCCGATAGCAGAGATGTGATATCTCAATGCTTATACCAAACCTGAGACCCTTCCTATGGCATGAGATGTGATATCCAACTCCTTGCCATTCAAATCCTGAGACCCTCCCTATAACAAGAGATGTCATATCCAACTCCTTCCCATTCCAAACCTGAGACCATTCCTTTAGCATGAGATGTGATATCCAAATCCTTCACATTCCAATCCGGAGACCAATCCTATAGCATGAGATGTGATATCTCAATGCTTCTAATACCAAACCTGAGACCCTTCCGATAGCATGAGATGTAATATCTCAATGCTTCAAAAACCAAACATGAGAACCATCCTATAACATGAGATGTGAAATCCAAATCCTTCCCTTCCCAAACCTGAGACTCTTCCTATAGCATGAGATGTGATATCTCAATGCTTCTAATATCAAACTTGAGACCCTCCCTATAGCATGAGATGTGATATCCAAGTCCTTCCCATTCCAATCCTGAGACACTTCCTATAGCATGAGATGTGATATCTCAATGCTTCTAATACCAAACCTGAGACTCTTCCTATAACATGAGATGGGATATCCAACTCCTTCCCATTCCAATCCTGAGACCCTTCCTATAGCATGAGATGTGATATCTCAATGCTTATCCCAAACCTGAGACCCTTCCTATAGCTTGAGATGTGATATCAAACTCCTTCCCATTCCAATCCTGAAATAGCTTGAGATGTGATATCCAACTCCTTCCCATTCCAATCCTGAGACCCTTATTATACCATGAGATGTGATATCTCAAGGCATCTAATACCAAACCTGAGACCCTTCCTATGGCATGAGATGTGATATCCAACTCCTTGCCATTCAAATCCTGAGACCCTCCCTATAACAAGAGATGTCATATCCAACTCCTTCCCATTCCAAACCTGAGACCCTTCCTTTAGCATGAGATGTGATATCCAAATCCTTCACATTCCAATCCGGAGACCCTTCCTATAACATGAGATGTGATATCCAACTCCTTCCCAATCCAATCCTGAGACCCTTCCGATAGCAGAGATGTGATATCTCAATGCTTATACCAAACCTGAGACCCTTCCTATGGCATGAGATGTGATATCCAACTCCTTGCCATTCAAATCCTGAGACCCTCCCTATAACATGAGATGTCATATCCAACTCCTTCCCATTCCAAACCTGAGACCCTTCCTTTAGCATGAGATGTGATATCCAAATCCTTCACATTCCAAACCAGAGACCAATCCTATAGCATGAGATGTGATATCTCAATGCTTCTAATACCAAACCTGAGACCCTTCCGATAGCATGAGATGTGATATCCAACTCCTTCCCATTCCAATCCTGAGACACTTCCTATAGCATGAGATGTGATATCACAATGCTTCTAATACCAAACCTGAAACCCATCCTATAACATGAGATGTGATATCCAAATCCTTCCCCTTCCAAACCTGAGACCCTTCCTTTAGCATGAGATGTGATATCCAGCTCCTCCCATTCCAATCCTGAGACCCTTCCGATAGCATGAGATGTGATATCTCAATTCTTCTAATATCAAAACTGAGACCCTCCCTATAGCATGAGATGTGATATCTAAGTCCTTCCCATTCCAATCCTGAGACCCTTCCGATAGCAGAGATGTGATATCTCAATGCTTATACCAAACCTGAGACCCTTCCTATGGCATGAGATGTGATATCCAACTCCTTGCCATTCAAATCCTGAGACCCTCCCTATAACAAGAGATGTCATATCCAACTCCTTCCCATTCCAAACCTGAGACCCTTCCTTTAGCATGAGATGTGATATCCAAATCCTTCACATTCCAATCCGGAGACCAATCCTATAGCATGAGATGTGATATCTCAATGCTTCTAATACCAAACCTGAGACCCTTCCGATAGCATGAGATGTGATATCTCAATGCTTCAAAAACCAAACATGAGAACCATCCTATAACATGAGATGTGAAATCCAAATCCTTCCCTTCCCAAACCTGAGACTCTTCCTATAGCATGAGATGTGATATCTCAATGCTTCTAATATCAAACTTGAGACCCTCCCTATAGCATGAGATGTGATATCCAAGTCCTTCCCATTCCAATCCTGAGACACTTCCTATAGCATGAGATGTGATACCTCAATGCTTCTAATACCAAACCTGAGACTCTTCCTATAATATGAGATGGGATATCCAACTCCTTCCCATTCCAATCCTGAGACTCTTCTGATAGCAGAGATGTGATATCTCAATGCTTATACCAAACCTGAGACCCTTCCTACGGCATGAGATGTCATATACAACTCCTTCCCATTCCAATCCTGAGACCCTTCCTATAGCATGAGATGTGATATCTCAATGCTTATACCAAACCTGAGACCCTTCCTATAGCATGAGATGTGATATCCAACTCCTTCCCATTCCAATCCTGAGACCCTTCCTATAGCATGAGATTTGATGTCTCAATGCTTCTAATACCAAACCTGAGATCCTTCCTATAACATGAGATGTGATATCCAACTCCTTCCATTCCAATCCTGAGACCCTTCCTATAGCATGAGATTTGATATCTCAATGCTTATACCAAACCTGAGACCCTTCCTATAGCATGAGATGTGATATCCAAGTCTTTCCCATTCCAATCCTTAGACCCTTCCTACAGCATGCAATATGATATCTCAATGATTCTAATAACAATCCTGAGACCCGTCCTATAACATGAGATGGGATATCTAATTCCTTCCCATTCCAATCCTGAGACACTTCCGATAGCAGAGATGTGATATCTCAATGCTTATACCAAACCTGAGACCCTTCCTATAACATGAGATCGGATATCCAACTCCTTCCCGTTCCAAACCTGAGACCCTTCCTTTAGCATGAGATGTAATATCCAGCTCCTTCCCATTCCAATCCTGAGACACTTCTGATAGCATGAGATGTGATATCTCAATGCTTCTAATATCAAAACTGAAACCCTCCCTATAGCATGATATGTGATATCTAAGTCCTTCCCATTCCAATCCTGAGACCCTTCCTATAGCATGAGATGTGATATCTCAATGCTTCTACCAAACCTGAGACCCTTCCTTTAGCATGAGATGTGATATCCAACTCCTTCCCATTCCAACCTGAGACCCTTCCTATAGCATGAGAAGGGATATCCAACTCCTTCCCAATCCAATCCTGAGACCCTTCCGATAGCAGAGATGTGATATCTCAATGCTTATACCAAACCTGAGACCCTTCCTATGGCATGAGATGTGATATCCAACTCCTTGCCATTAAAATCCTGAGACCCTCCCTATAACAAGAGATGTCATATCCAACTCCTTCCCATTCCAAACCTGAGACCCTTCCTTTAGCATGAGATGTGATATCCAAATCCTTCACATTCCAATCCGGAGACCTTTCCTATAACATGAGATGTGATATCCAACTCCTTCCCATTCCAAACCTGAGACCCTTCCTTTAGCATGAGATGTGATATCCAAATCCTTCACATTCCAATCCGGAGACCCTTCCTATAACATGAGATGTGATATCCAACTCCTTCCCAATCCAATCCTGAGACCCTTCCGATAGCAGAGATGTGATATCTCAATGCTTATACCAAACCTGAGACCCTTCCGATAGCAGAGATGTGATATCTCAATGCTTATACCAAACCTGAGACCCTTCCTATGGCATGAGATGTGATATCCAACACCTTGCCATTCAAATCCTGAGACCCTCCCTATAACAAGAGATGTCATATCCAACTCCTTCCCATTCCAAACCTGAGACCCTTCCTTTAGCATGAGATGTGATATCCAAATCCTTCACATTCCAATCCGGAGACCCTTTCTATAACATGAGATGTGATATCCAACTCCTTCCCAATCCAATCCTGAGACCCTTCCGATAGCAGAGATGTGATATCTCAATGCTTATACCAAACCTGAGACCGTTCCTATAGCATGAGATGTGATATCCAACTCCTTTCGATTCCAATCCTGAGACCCTTCCTATAGCATGAGATGTGATATCGCAATGCTTCTACTAAAACTGAGACCCTTCCTTTAGCATGAGATGTGATATCCAAGTCCTTCCCATTCCAATCCTGAGACCCTTCCTATAGCATGAGATGTGATATCTCAATGCTTCTAATACCAAACCTGAGATCCTTCCGATAGCATGAGATGTGATATCTCAATGCTTCTAATACCAAACCTGAGATCCTTCCTATAACATGAGTTGTGATATCCAAATCCTTCCCCATCCAAATCTGAGACCCTCCCTTTAGCATGAGATGTGATATCCAACTCCTTCCCATTCCAATCCTGATACCCTTCTGATAGCATGAGATGTGATATCTCAATGCCTCTAATACCAAACCTGAGATCCTAACTCTAACATGAAATGTGATATCCAACTCCTTCCCTTTCCAAACCTGAGAGCCTTCCTACAGCATGAGATGTGATATCCAAGTCCTTCCCATTCCAATCTTGAGACCCTTCCTATAACATGAGATGTGATATCCAACTCTTTCCCATTCCAACCTGAGACCTTTCCTATAGCATGAGATGGGATATCCAACAACTCCTTCCAAATCCAATCCTGATACCCTTCCGATAGCATGAGATGTGATATCCCAATGCTTCTACAAAACCTGAGACCCATACCATGGCATGATGTGATATCAAACTCCCGTCCTATACCATGAGACTTGATATCTCAATGCTTCTAATACCAAACCTGAGACCGGTCAAATAACATGAGATGTGATATCCAAATCCTTCCCCTTCCAAACCTGAGACCCTTCCTTTAGCATGAGATATGATATCCAAATCCTTCCCATTCCAATCCTTAAACCCTTCCTATAGCATGAGATGTGATATCTCAATGTTTCTAATAAAAAACCTGAGACCCTTCCTATAGCAAGAGATGTGATATCCAAATCCTTCCCATTCCAATCTGAGACCCTTCCTATAGCATGAGAAGGGATATCCAACTCCTTCCCATTCCAATCCTTAAACCCTTCCTATAGCATGAGATGTGATATCTCAATGTTTCTAATAAAAAACCTGAGACCCTTCCTATAGCAAGAGATGTGATATCCAAATCCTTCCCATTCTAACCTGAGACCCTTCCTATAGCATGAGAAGGGATATCCAACTCCTTCCCATTCCAATCCTGAGATCCTTCCTATAACATGAGATGTGATATCCAATTCCTTCCCATTCCAAACCTGAGACCCTTCCTATTGGATGAGATGTGATATCCAACTCCTTCCCATTCCAAACCTGAGACCCTTCCTATACCATAAGATGTGATATCTCAATGCTTCTAATAAAAAACCTGAGACCCTTCATATAGCAAGAGATGTGATATCCAAATCCTTCCCATTTCAATCTTGAGACCCTTCCTATAACATGAGATATGATATCCAACTCCTTCCTATTCCAACATGAGACCCTTCCTATAGCATGAAAAGGGATGTCCAACTCCTTCCCAATCCAATCCTGAGACCCTTCCGATAGCAGAGATGTGATATCTCAATGCTTATACCAAACCTGAGACCCTTCCTTTAGCATGAGATTTGATATCCAAATCCTTCACATTCCAATCCTGAGACCCTTCCTATAGCATGAGATGTGATATCTCAATGCTTCTAATACCAAACCTGAGATGCTTCCTATAACATGAGATGTGATATCCAACTCCTTCCCATTCCAAACCTGAGACCCTTCCGATAGCATGAGATGTGATATCTCAATGCTTCTAAAACCAAACATGAGAACCATCCTATAACATGAGATGTGAAATCCCAATCCTTCCCTTCCCAAACCTGAGACCCTTCCTATAGCTTGAGATGTGATATCAAACTCCTTCCCATTCCAATCCTGAAATAGCTTGAGATGTGATATCCAACTCCTTCCCATTCCAATCCTGAGACCCTTATTATACCATGAGATGTGATATCTCAAGGCTTCTAATACCAAACCTGAGACCCTTCCTATGGCATGAGATGTGATATCCAACTCCTTGCCATTCAAATCCTGAGACCCTCCCTATAACAAGAGATGTCATATCCAACTCCTTCCCATTCCAAACATGAGACGCTTCCTTTAGCATGAGATGTGATATCCAAATCCTTCACATTCCAATCCAGAGACCAATCCTATAGCATGAGATGTGATATCTCAATGCTTCTAATACCAAACCTGAGACCCTTCCGATAGCATGAGATGTGATATCTCAATGCTTCAAAAACCAAACATGAGAACCATCCTATAACATGAGATGTGAAATCCAAATCCTTCCCTTCCCAAACCTGAGACCCTTCCGATAGCATGAGATGTGATATCTCAATGCTTCAAAAACCAAACATGAGAACCATCCTATAACATGAGATGTGATATCCAAATCCTTCACATTCCAATCCAGAGACCAATCCTATAGCATGAGATGTGATATCTCAATGCTTCTACAAACCTGAAACCCTTCCTTTAGCATGAGATGTGATATCCAGCTCCTCCCATTCCAATCCTGAGACCCTTCCGATAGCATGAGATGTGATATCTCAATGCTTCTAATATCAAAACTGAGACCCTCCCTATAGCATGAGATGTGATATTTAAGTCCTTCCCATTCCAATCCTGAGACCCTTCCGATAGCAGAGATGTGATATCTCAATGCTTATACCAAACCTGAGACCCTTCCTATGGCATGAGATGTCATATACAACTCCTTCCCATTCCAATCCTGAGACCCTTCCTATAGCATGAGATGTGATATCTCAATGCTTATACCAAACCTGAGACCCTTCCTATAGCATGAGATGTGATATCCAACTCCTTCCCATTCCAATCCTGAGACCCTTCCTATAGCATGAGATGTGATGTCTCAATGCTTCTAATACCAAACCTGAGATCCTTCCTATAACATGAGATGTGATATCCAACTCCTTCCATTCCAATCCTGAGACCCTTCCTATAGCATGAGATTTGATATCTCAATGCTTATACCAAACCTGAGACCCTTCCTATAGCATGAGATGTGATATCCAAGTCTTTCCCATTCCAATCCTTAGACCCTTCATACAGCATGCAATATGATATCTCAATGATTCTAATAACAATCCTGAGACCCGTCCTATAACATGAGATGGGATATCCAATTCCTTCCCATTCCAATCCTGAGACACTTCCGATAGCAGAGATGTGATATCTCAATGCTTATACCAAACCTGAGACCCTTCCTATAACATGAGATCGGATATCCAACTCCTTCCTGTTCCAAACCTGAGACCCTTCCTTTAGCATGAGATGTAATATCCAGCTCCTTCCCATTCCAATCCTGAGACACTTCCGATAGCATGAGATGTGATATCTCAATGCTTCTACCAAACCTGAGACCCTTCCTTTAGCATGAGATGTGATATCCAACTCCTTCCCATTCCAACCTGAGACCCTTCCTATAGCATGAGAAGGGATATCCAACTCCTTCCCATTCCAAACCTGAGACCCTTCCTTTAGCATGAGATGTGATATCCAAATCCTTCACATTCCAATCCAGAGACCAATCCTATAGCATGAGATGTGATATCTCAATGCTTCTAATACCAAACCTGAGACCCTTCCGATAGCATGAGATGTGATATCCAACTCCTTCCCATTCCAATCCTGAGACACTTCCTATAGCATGAGATGTGATATCACAATGCTTCTAATACCAAACCTGAAACCCATCCTATAACATGAGATGTGATATCCAAATCCTTCCCCTTCCAAACCTGAGACCCTTCCTTTAGCATGAGATGTGATATCCAGCTCCTCCCATTCCAATCCTGAGACCCTTCCGATAGCATGAGATGTGATATCTCAATTCTTCTAATATCAAAACTGAGACCCTCCCTATAGCATGAGATGTGATATCTAAGTCCTTCCCATTCCAATCCTGAGACCCTTCCGATAGCAGAGATGTGATATCTCAATGCTTATACCAAACCTGAGACCCTTCCTATGGCATGAGATGTGATATCCAACTCCTTGCCATTCAAATCCTGAGACCCTCCCTATAACAAGAGATGTCATATCCAACTCCTTCCCATTCCAAACCTGAGACCCTTCCTTTAGCATGAGATGTGATATCCAAATCCTTCACATTCCAATCCGGAGACCAATCCTATAGCATGAGATGTGATATCTCAATGCTTCTAATACCAAACCTGAGACCCTTCCGATAGCATGAGATGTGATATCTCAATGCTTCAAAAACCAAACATGAGAACCATCCTATAACATGAGATGTGAAATCCAAATCCTTCCCTTCCCAAACCTGAGACTCTTCCTATAGCATGAGATGTGATATCTCAATGCTTCTAATATCAAACTTGAGACCCTCCGTATAGCATGAGATGTGATATCCAAGTCCTTCCCATTCCAATCCTGAGACACTTCCTATAGCATGAGATGTGATATCTCAATGCTTCTAATACCAAACCTGAGACTCTTCCTATAACATGAGATGGGATATCCAACTCCTTCCCATTCCAATCCTGAGACTCTTCTGATAGCAGAGATGTGATATCTCAATGCTTATACCAAACCTGAGACCCTTCCTACGGCATGAGATGTCATATACAACTCCTTCCCATTCCAATCCTGAGACCCTTCCTATAGCATGAGATGTGATATCTCAATGCTTATACCAAACCTGAGACCCTTCATATAGCATGAGATGTGATATCCAACTCCTTCCCATTCCAATCCTGAGACCCTTCCTATAGCATGAGATTTGATGTCTCAATGCTTCTAATACCAAACCTGAGATCCTTCCTATAACATGAGATGTGATATCCAACTCCTTCCATTCCAATCCTGAGACCCTTCCTATAGCATGAGATTTGATATCTCAATGCTTATACCAAACCTGAGACCCTTCCTATAGCATGAGATGTGATATCCAAGTCTTTCCCATTCCAATCCTTAGACCCTTCCTACAGCATGCAATATGATATCTCAATGATTCTAATAACAATCCTGAGACCCGTCCTATAACATGAGATGGGATATCCAATTCCTTCCCATTCCAATCCTGAGACACTTCCGATAGCAGAGATGTGATATCTCAATGCTTATACCAAACCTGAGACCCTTCCTATAACATGAGATCGGATATCCAACTCCTTCCCGTTCCAAACCTGAGACCCTTCCTTTAGCATGAGATGTAATATCCAGCTCCTTCCCATTCCAATCCTGAGACACTTCCGATAGCATGAGATGTGATATCTCAATGCTTCTAATATCAAAACTGAAACCCTCCCTATAGCATGATATGTGATATCTAAGTCCTTCCCATTCCAATCCTGAGACCCTTCCTATAGCATGAGATGTGATATCTCAATGCTTCTACCAAACCTGAGACCCTTCCTTTAGCATGAGATGTGATATCCAACTCCTTCCCATTCCAACCTGAGACCCTTCCTATAGCATGAGAAGGGATATCCAACTCCTTCCCAATCCAATCCTGAGACCCTTCCGATAGCAGAGATGTGATATCTCAATGCTTATACCAAACCTGAGACCCTTCCTATGGCATGAGATGTGATATCCAACTCCTTGCCATTAAAATCCTGAGACCCTCCCTATAACAAGAGATGTCATATCCAACTCCTTCCCATTCCAAACCTGAGACCCTTCCTTTAGCATGAGATGTGATATCCAAATCCTTCACATTCCAATCCGGAGACCCTTCCTATAACATGAGATGTGATATCCAACTCCTTCCCATTCCAAACCTGAGACCCTTCCTTTAGCATGAGATGTGATATCCAAATCCTTCACATTCCAATCCGGAGACCCTTCCTATAACATGAGATGTGATATCCAACTCCTTCCCAATCCAATCCTGAGACCCTTCCGATAGCAGAGATGTGATATCTCAATGCTTATACCAAACCTGAGACCCTTCCGATAGCAGAGATGTGATATCTCAATGCTTATACCAAACCTGAGACCCTTCCTATGGCATGAGATGTGATATCCAACACCTTGCCATTCAAATCCTGAGACCCTCCCTATAACAAGAGATGTCATATCCAACTCCTTCCCATTCCAAACCTGAGACCCTTCCTTTAGCATGAGATGTGATATCCAAATCCTTCACATTCCAATCCGGAGACCCTTCCTATAACATGAGATGTGATATCCAACTCCTTCCCAATCCAATCCTGAGACCCTTCCGATAGCAGAGATGTGATATCTCAATGCTTATACCAAACCTGAGACCCTTCCGATAGCAGAGATGTGATATCTCAATGCTTATACCAAACCTGAGACCCTTCCTATAGCATGAGATGTGATATCCAACTCCTTTCGATTCCAATCCTGAGACCCTTCCTATAGCATGAGATGTGATATCGCAATGCTTCTACTAAAACTGAGACCCTTCCTTTAGCATGAGATGTGATATCCAAGTCCTTCCCATTCCAATCCTGAGACCCTTCCTATAGCATGAGATGTGATATCTCAATGCTTCTAATACCAAACCTGAGATCCTTCCGATAGCATGAGATGTGATATCTCAATGCTTCTAATACCAAACCTGAGATCCTTCCTATAACATGAGATGTGATATCCAAATCCTTCCCCATCCAAACCTGAGACCCTCCCTTTAGCATGAGATGTGATATCCAACTCCTTCCCATTCCAATCCTGATACCCTTCTGATAGCATGAGATGTGATATCTCAATGCCTCTAATACCAAACCTGAGATCCTAACTCTAACATGAAATGTGATATCCAACTCCTTCCCTTTCCAAACCTGAGAGCCTTCCTACAGCATGAGATGTGATATCCAAGTCCTTCCCATTCCAATCTTGAGACCCTTCCTATAACATGAGATGTGATATCCAACTCTTTCCCATTCCAACCTGAGACCTTTCCTATAGCATGAGATGGGATATCCAACAACTCCTTCCAAATCCAATCCTGATACCCTTCCGATAGCATGAGATGTGATATCCCAATGCTTCTACAAAACCTGAGACCCATACCATGGCATGATGTGATATCAAACTCCCGTCCTATACCATGAGACTTGATATCTCAATGCTTCTAATACCAAACCTGAGACCGGTCAAATAACATGAGATGTGATATCCAAATCCTTCCCCTTCCAAACCTGAGACCCTTCCTTTAGCATGAGATGTGATATCCAAATCCTTCCCATTCCAATCCTTAAACCCTTCCTATAGCATGAGATGTGATATCTCAATGTTTCTAATAAAAAACCTGAGACCCTTCCTATAGCAAGAGATGTGATATCCAAATCCTTCCCATTCCAACCTGAGACCCTTCCTATAGCATGAGAAGGGATATCCAACTCCTTCCCATTCCAATCCTTAAACCCTTCCTATAGCATGAGATGTGATATCTCAATGTTTCTAATAAAAAACCTGAGACCCTTCCTATAGCAAGAGATGTGATATCCAAATCCTTCCCATTCTAACCTGAGACCCTTCCTATAGCATGAGAAGGGATATCCAACTCCTTCCCATTCCAATCCTGAGATCCTTCCTATAACATGAGATGTGATATCCAATTCCTTCCCATTCCAAACCTGAGACCCTTCCTATTGGATGAGATGTGATATCCAACTCCTTCCCATTCCAAACCTGAGACCCTTCCTATACCATAAGATGTGATATCTCAATGCTTCTAATACCAAACCTGGGACCCGTCCTATAACATGAGATATGATATCCAAATCCTTCCCATTCCAATCCTGAAACCCTTCCGATAGCATGAGATGTGATATCTCAATGTTTCTAATAAAAAACCTGAGACCCTTCATATAGCAAGAGATGTGATATCCAAATCCTTCCCATTTCAATCTTGAGACCCTTCCTATAACATGAGATATGATATCCAACTCCTTCCCATTCCAACATGAGACCCTTCCTATAGCATGAAAAGGGATGTCCAACTCCTTCCCAATCCAATCCTGAGACCCTTCCGATAGCAGAGATGTGATATCTCAATGCTTATACCAAACCTGAGACCCTTCCTTTAGCATGAGATTTGATATCCAAATCCTTCACATTCCAATCCTGAGACCCTTCCTATAGCATGAGATGTGATATCTCAATGCTTCTAATACCAAACCTGAGATGCTTCCTATAACATGAGATGTGATATCCAACTCCTTCCCATTCCAAACCTGAGACCCTTCCGATAGCATGAGATGTGATATCTCAATGCTTCTAAAACCAAACATGAGAACCATCCTATAACATGAGATGTGAAATCCCAATCCTTCCCTTCCCAAACCTGAGACCCTTCCTATAGCTTGAGATGTGATATCAAACTCCTTCCCATTCCAATCCTGAAATAGCTTGAGATGTGATATCCAACTCCTTCCCATTCCAATCCTGAGACCCTTATTATACCATGAGATGTGATATCTCAAGGCTTCTAATACCAAACCTGAGACCCTTCCTATGGCATGAGATGTGATATCCAACTCCTTGCCATTCAAATCCTGAGACCCTCCCTATAACAAGAGATGTCATATCCAACTCCTTCCCATTCCAAACCTGAGACGCTTCCTTTAGCATGAGATGTGATATCCAAATCCTTCACATTCCAATCCAGAGACCAATCCTATAGCATGAGATGTGATATCTCAATGCTTCTAATACCAAACCTGAGACCCTTCCGATAGCATGAGATGTGATATCTCAATGCTTCAAAAACCAAACATGAGAACCATCCTATAACATGAGATGTGAAATCCAAATCCTTCCCTTCCCAAACCTGAGACTCTTCCTATAGCATGAGATGTGATATCTCAATGCTTCTACCAAACCTGAAACCCTTCCTTTAGCATGAGATGTGATATCCAGCTCCTCCCATTCCAATCCTGAGACCCTTCCGATAGCATGAGATGTGATATCTCAATGCTTCTAATATCAAAACTGAGACCGTCCCTATAGCATGAGATGTGATATTTAAGTCCTTCCCATTCCAATCCTGAGACCCTTCCGATAGCAGAGATGTGATATCTCAATGCTTATACCAAACCTGAGACCCTTCCTATGGCATGAGATGTCATATACAACTCCTTCCCATTCCAATCCTGAGACCCTTCCTATAGCATGAGATGTGATATCTCAATGCTTATACCAAACCTGAGACCCTTCCTATAGCATGAGATGTGATATCCAACTCCTTCCCATTCCAATCCTGAGACCCTTCCTATAGCATGAGATGTGATGTCTCAATGCTTCTAATACCAAACCTGAGATCCTTCCTATAACATGAGATGTGATATCCAACTCCTTCCATTCCAATCCTGAGACCCTTCCTATAGCATGAGATTTGATATCTCAATGCTTATACCAAACCTGAGACCCTTCCTATAGCATGAGATGTGATATCCAAGTCTTTCCCATTCCAATCCTTAGACCCTTCATACAGCATGCAATATGATATCTCAATGATTCTAATAACAATCCTGAGACCCGTCCTATAACATGAGATGGGATATCCAATTCCTTCCCATTCCAATCCTGAGACACTTCCGATAGCAGAGATGTGATATCTCAATGCTTATACCAAACCTGAGACCCTTCCTATAACATGAGATCGGATATCCAACTCCTTCCCGTTCCAAACCTGAGACCCTTCCTTTAGCATGAGATGTAATATCCAGCTCCTTCCCATTCCAATCCTGAGACACTTCCGATAGCATGAGATGTGATATCTCAATGCTTCTACCAAACCTGAGACCCTTCCTTTAGCATGAGATGTGATATCCAACTCCTTCCCATTCCAACCTGAGACCCTTCCTATAGCATGAGAAGGGATATCCAACTCCTTCCCAATCCAATCCTGAGACCCTTCCGATAGCAGAGATGTGATATCTCAATGCTTATACCAAACCTGAGACCCTTCCTATGGCATGAGATGTGATATCCAACTCCTTGCCATTCAAATCCTGAGACCCTCCCTATAACAAGAGATGTCATATCCAACTCCTTCCCATTCCAAACCTGAGACCCTTCCTTTAGCATGAGATGTGATATCCAAATCCTTCACATTCCAATCCGGAGACCCTTCCTATAACATGAGATGTGATATCCAACTCCTTCCCAATCCAATCCTGAGACCCTTCCGATAGCAGAGATGTGATATCTCAATGCTTATACCAAACCTGAGACCCTTCCTATGGCATGAGATGTGATATCCAACTCCTTGCCATTCAAATCCTGAGACCCTCCCTATAACAAGAGATGTCATATCCAACTCCTTCCCATTCCAAACCTGAGACCCTTCCTTTAGCATGAGATGTGATATCCAAATCCTTCACATTCCAATCCAGAGACCAATCCTATAGCATGAGATGTGATATCTCAATGCTTCTAATACCAAACCTGAGACCCTTCCGATAGCATGAGATGTGATATCTCAATGCTTCAAAAACCAAACATGAGAACCGTCCTATAACATGAGATGTGAAATCCAAATCCTTCCCTTCCCAAACCTGAGACTCTTCCTATAGCATGAGATGTGATATCTCAATGCTTCTAATATCAAACTTGAGACCCTCCCTATAGCATGAGATGTGATATCCAAGTCCTTCCTATTCCAATCCTGAGACACTTCCTATAGCATGAGATGTGATATCTCAATGCTTCTAATACCAAACCTGAGACTCTTCCTATAACATGAGATGGGATATCCAACTCCTTCCCATTCCAATCCTGAGACTCTTCTGATAGCAGAGATGTGATATCTCAATGCTTATACCAAACCTGAGACCCTTCCTACGGCATGAGATGTCATATACAACTCCTTCCCATTCCAATCCTGAAACCCTTCCTATAGCATGAGATGTGATATCTCAATGCTTATACCAAACCTGAGACCCTTCCTATAGCATGAGATGTGATATCCAACTCCTTCCCATTCCAATCCTGAGACCCTTCCTATAGCATGAGATGTGATGTCTCAATGCTTCTAATACCAAACCTGAGATCCTTCCTATAACATGAGATGTGATATCCAACTCCTTCCATTCCAATCCTGAGACCCTTCCTATAGCATGAGATTTGATATCTCAATGCTTATACCAAACCTGAGACCCTTCCTATAGCATGAGATGTGATATCCAAGTCTTTCCCATTCTAATCCTTAGACCCTTCCTACAGCATGCAATATGATATCTCAATGATTCTAATAACAATCCTGAGACTCGTCCTATAACATGAGATGGGATATCCAACTCCTTCCCATTCCAATCCTGAGACACTTCCGATAGCAGAGATGTGATATCTCAATGCTTATACCAAACCTGAGACCCTTCCTATAACATGAGATCGGATATCCAACTCCTTCCCGTTCCAAACCTGAGACCCTTCCTTTAGCATGAGATGTAATATCCAGCTCCTTCCCATTCCAATCCTGAGACACTTCCGATTGCATGAGATGTGATATCTCAATGCTTCTAATATCAAAACTGAAACCCTCCCTATAGCATGAGATGTGATATCCAACTCCTTCCCTTTCCAACCTGAGACCCTTCCTATAGCATGAGAAGGGATATCAAACTCCTTCCCAATCCAATCCTGAGACCCTTCCGATAGCAGATGATGTGATATCTCAATGCTTATACCAATCCTGAGACCCTTCCTATAGCATGAGATGTGATGTCTCAATGCTTCTAATACCAAACCTGAGATCGTTCCTATAACATGAGATGTGATATCCAACTCCTTCCATTCCAATCCTGAGACCCTTCCTATAGCATGAGATTTGATATCTCAATGCTTATACCAAACCTGAGACCCTTCCTATAGCATGAGATGTGATATCCAAGTCTTTCCCATTCCAATCTTTAGACCCTTCATACAGCATGCAATATGATATCTCAATGATTCTAATAACAATCCTGAGACCCGTCCTATAACATGAGATGGGATATCCAATTCCTTCCCATTCCAATCCTGAGACACTTCCTATAGCAGAGATGTGATATCTCAATGCTTATACCAAACCTGAGACCCTTCCTATAACATGAGATCGGATATCCAACTCCTTCCCATTCCAAACCTGAGACCCTTCCTTTAGCATGAGATGTAATATCCAGCTCCTCCCCATTCCAATCCTGAGACACTTCCGATAGCATGAGATGTGATATCTCAATGCTTCTACCAAACCTGAGACCCTTCCTTTAGCATGAGATGTGATATCCAACTCATTCCCATTCCAACCTGAGACCCTTCCTATAGCATGAGAAGGGATATCCAACTCCTTCCCAATCCAATCCTGAGACCCTTACGATAGCAGAGATGTGATATCTCAATGCTTATACCAAACCTGAGACCCTTCCTATGGCATGAGATGTGATATCCAACTCCTTGCCATTCAAATCCTGAGACCCTCCCTATAACAAGAGATGTCATATCCAACTCCTTCCCATTCCAAACCTGAGACCCTTCCTTTAGCATGAGATGTGATATCCAAATCCTTCACATTCCAATCCGGAGACCCTTCCTATAACATGAGATGTGATATCCAACTCCTTACCAATCCAATCCTGAGACCCTTCCGATAGCAGAGATGTGATATCTCAATGCTTATACCAAACCTGAGACCCTTCCTATGGCATGAGATGTGATATCCAACTCCTTGCCATTCAAATCCTGAGACCCTCCCTATAACAAGAGATGTCATATCCAACTCCTTCCCATTCCAAACCTGAGACCCTTCCTTTAGCATGAGATGTGATATCCAAATCCTTCACATTCCAATCCAGAGACCAATCTATAGCATGAGATGTGATATCTCAATGCTTCTAATACCAAACCTGAGACCCTTCCGATAGCATGAGATGTGATATCTCAATGCTTCAAAAACCAAACATGAGAACCGTCCTATAACATGAGATGTGAAATCCAAATCCTTCCCTTCCCAAACCTGAGACTCTTCCTATAGCATGAGATGTGATATCTCAATGCTTCTAATATCAAACTTGAGACCCTCCCTATAGCATGAGATGTGATATCCAAGTCCTTCCCATTCCAATCCTGAGACACTTCCTATAGCATGAGATGTGATATCTCAATGCTTCTAATACCAAACCTGAGACTCTTCCTATAACATGAGATGGGATATCCAACTCCTTCCCATTCCAATCCTGAGACTCTTCTGATAGCAGAGATGTGATATCTCAATGCTTATACCAAACCTGAGACCCTTCCTACGGCATGAGATGTCATATACAACTCCTTCCCATTCCAATCCTGAGACCCTTCCTATAACATGAGATGTGATATCTCAATGCTTATACCAAACCTGAGACCCTTCCTATAGCATGAGATGTGATATCCAACTCCTTCCCATTCCAATCCTGAGACCCTTCCTATAGCATGAGATGTGATGTCTCAATGCTTCTAATACCAAACCTGAGATCCTTCCTATAACATGAGATGTGATATCCAACTCCTTCCATTCCAATCCTGAGACCCTTCCTATAGCATGAGATTTGATATCTCAATGCTTATACCAAACCTGAGACCCTTCCTATAGCATGAGATGTGATATCCAAGTCTTTCCCATTCCAATCCTTAGACCCTTCCTACAGCATGCAATATGATATCTCAATGATTCTAATAACAATCCTGAGACCCGTCCTATAACATGAGATGGGATATCCAACTCCTTCCCATTCCAATCCTGAGACACTTCCGATAGCAGAGATATGATATCTCAATGCTTATACCAAACCTGAGACCCTTCCTATAACATGAGATCGGATATCCAACTCCTTCCAGTTCCAAACCTGAGACCCTTCCTTTAGCATGAGATGTAATATCCAGCTCCTTCCCATTCCAATCCTGAGACACTTCCGATAGCATGAGATGTGATATCTCAATGCTTCTAATATCAAAACTGAAACCCTCCCTATAGCATGAGATGTGATATCCAACTCCTTCCCATTCCAACCTGAGACCCTTCCTATAGCATGAGAAGGGATATCCAACTCCTTCCCAATCCAATCCTGAGACCCTTCCGATAGCAGAGATGTGATATCTCAATGCTTATACCAAATCTGAGACCCTTCCTATGGCATGAGATGTCATATCCAACTCCTTCCCATTCCAAACCTGAGACCCTTCCTTTAGCATGAGATGTGATATCCAAATCCTTCACATTCCAATCCGGAGACCCTTCCTATAACATGAGATGTGATATCCAACTCCTTCCCAATCCAATCCTGAGACCCTTCCGATAGCAGAGATGTGATATCTCAATGCTTATACCAAACCTGAGACCCTTCCTATAGCATGAGATGTGATATCCAACTCCTTCCATTCCAATCCTGAGACCCTTCCGATAGCAGAGATGTGATATCTCAATGCTTCTAATACCAAACCTGAGATCGTTCCTATAACATGAGATGTGATATCCATCTCCTTCCATTCCAATCCTGAGACCCTTCCTATAGCATGAGATTTGATATCTCAATGCTTATACCAAACCTGAGACCCTTCCTATAGCATGAGATGTGATATCCAAGTCTTTCCCATTCCAATCTTTAGACCCTTCATACAGCATGCAATATGATATCTCAATGATTCTAATAACAATCCTGAGACCCGTCCTATAACATGAGATGGGATATCCAATTCCTTCCCATTCCAATCCTGAGACACTTCCTATAGCAGGGATGTGATATCTCAATGCTTATACCAAACCTGAGACCCTTCCTATAACATGAGATCGGATATCCAACTCCTTCCCGTTCCAAACCTGAGACCCTTCCTTTAGCATGATATGTAATATCCAGCTCCTTCCCATTCCAATCCTGAGACACTTCCGATAGCATGAGATGTGATATCTCAATGCTTCTACCAAACCTGAGACCCTTCCTTTAGCATGAGATGTGATATCCAACTCATTCCCATTCCAACCTGAGACCCTTCCTATAGCATGAGAAGGGATATCCAACTCCTTCCCAATCCAATCCTGAGACCCTTCCGATAGCAGAGATGTGATATCTCAATGCTTATACCAAACCTGAGACCCTTCCTATGGCATGAGATGTGATATCCAACTCCTTGCCATTCAAATCCTGAGACCCTCCCTATAACAAGAGATGTCATATCCAACTCCTTCCCATTCCAAACCTGAGACCCTTCCTTTAGCATGAGATGTGATATCCAAATCCTTCACATTCCAATCCGGAGACCCTTCCTATAACATGAGATGTGATATCCAACTCCTTCCCAATCCAATCCTGAGACCCTTCTGATAGCAGAGATGTGATATCTCAATGCTTATACCAAACCTGAGACCCTTCCTATGGCATGAGATGTGATATCCAACTCCTTGCCATTCAAATCCTGAGACCCTCCCTATAACAAGAGATGTCATATCCAACTCCTTCCCATTCCAAACCTGAGACCCTTCCTTTAGCATGAGATGTGATATCCAAATCCTTCACATTCCAATCCAGAGACCAATCTATAGCATGAGATGTGATATCTCAATGCTTCTAATACCAAACCTGAGACCCTTCCGATAGCATGAGATGTGATATCTCAATGCTTCAAAAACCAAACATGAGAACCGTCCTATAACATGAGATGTGAAATCCAAATCCTTCCCTTCCCAAACCTGAGACTCTTCCTATAGCATGAGATGTGATATCTCAATGCTTCTAATATCAAACTTGAGACCCTCCCTATAGCATGAGATGTGATATCCAAGTCCTTCCCATTCCAATCCTGAGACACTTCCTATAGCATGAGATGTGATATCTCAATGCTTCTAATACCAAACCTGAGACTCTTCCTATAACATGAGATGGGATATCCAACTCCTTCCCATTCCAATCCTGAGACCCTTCCTATAGCATGAGATTTGATATCTCAATGCTTATACCAAACCTGAGACCCTTCCTATAGCATGAGATGTGATATCCAAGTCTTTCCCATTCTAATCCTTAGACCCTTCCTACAGCATGCAATATGATATCTCAATGATTCTAATAACAATCCTGAGACTCGTCCTATAACATGAGATGGGATATCCAACTCCTTCCCATTCCAATCCTGAGACACTTCCGATAGCAGAGATGTGATATCTCAATGCTTATACCAAACCTGAGACCCTTCCTATAACATGAGATCGGATATCCAACTCCTTCCCGTTCCAAACCTGAGACCCTTCCTTTAGCATGAGATGTAATATCCAGCTCCTTCCCATTCCAATCCTGAGACACTTCCGATTGCATGAGATGTGATATCTCAATGCTTCTAATATCAAAACTGAAACCCTCCCTATAGCATGAGATGTGATATCCAACTCCTTCCCTTTCCAACCTGAGACCCTTCCTATAGCATGAGAAGGGATATCCAACTCCTTCCCAATCCAATCCTGAGACCCTTCCGATAGCAGATGATGTGATATCTCAATGCTTATACCAATCCTGAGACCCTTCCTATAGCATGAGATGTGATGTCTCAATGCTTCTAATACCAAACCTGAGATCGTTCCTATAACATGAGATGTGATATCCAACTCCTTCCATTCCAATCCTGAGACCCTTCCTATAGCATGAGATTTGATATCTCAATGCTTATACCAAACCTGAGACCCTTCCTATAGCATGAGATGTGATATCCAAGTCTTTCCCATTCCAATCTTTAGACCCTTCATACAGCATGCAATATGATATCTCAATGATTCTAATAACAATCCTGAGACCCGTCCTATAACATGAGATGGGATATCCAATTCCTTCCCATTCCAATCCTGAGACACTTCCTATAGCAGAGATGTGATATCTCAATGCTTATACCAAACCTGAGACCCTTCCTATAACATGAGATCGGATATCCAACTCCTTCCCATTCCAAACCTGAGACCCTTCCTTTAGCATGAGATGTAATATCCAGCTCCTCCCCATTCCAATCCTGAGACACTTCCGATAGCATGAGATGTGATATCTCAATGCTTCTACCAAACCTGAGACCCTTCCTTTAGCATGAGATGTGATATCCAACTCATTCCCATTCCAACCTGAGACCCTTCCTATAGCATGAGAAGGGATATCCAACTCCTTCCCAATCCAATCCTGAGACCCTTACGATAGCAGAGATGTGATATCTCAATGCTTATACCAAACCTGAGACCCTTCCTATGGCATGAGATGTGATATCCAACTCCTTGCCATTCAAATCCTGAGACCCTCCCTATAACAAGAGATGTCATATCCAACTCCTTCCCATTCCAAACCTGAGACCCTTCCTTTAGCATGAGATGTGATATCCAAATCCTTCACATTCCAATCCGGAGACCCTTCCTATAACATGAGATGTGATATCCAACTCCTTCCCCATCCAATCCTGAGACCCTTCCGATAGCAGAGATGTGATATCTCAATGCTTATACCAAACCTGAGACCCTTCCTATGGCATGAGATGTGATATCCAACTCCTTGCCATTCAAATCCTGAGACCCTCCCTATAACAAGAGATGTCATATCCAACTCCTTCCCATTCCAAACCTGAGACCCTTCCTTTAGCATGAGATGTGATATCCAAATCCTTCACATTCCAATCCAGAGACCAATCTATAGCATGAGATGTGATATCTCAATGCTTCTAATACCAAACCTGAGACCCTTCCGATAGCATGAGATGTGATATCTCAATGCTTCAAAAACCAAACATGAGAACCGTCCTATAACATGAGATGTGAAATCCAAATCCTTCCCTTCCCAAACCTGAGACTCTTCCTATAGCATGAGATGTGATATCTCAATGCTTCTAATATCAAACTTGAGACCCTCCCTATAGCATGAGATGTGATATCCAAGTCCTTCCCATTCCAATCCTGAGACACTTCCTATAGCATGAGATGTGATATCTCAATGCTTCTAATACCAAACCTGAGACTCTTCCTTTAACATGAGATGGGATATCCAACTCCTTCCCATTCCAATCCTGAGACTCTTCTGATAGCAGAGATGTGATATCTCAATGCTTATACCAAACCTGAGACCCTTCCTACGGCATGAGATGTCATATACAACTCCTTCCCATTCCAATCCTGAGACCCTTCCTATAACATGAGATGTGATATCTCAATGCTTATACCAAACCTGAGACCCTTCCTATAGCATGAGATGTGATATCCAACTCCTTCCCATTCCAATCCTGAGACCCTTCCTATAGCATGAGATGTGATGTCTCAATGCTTCTAATACCAAACCTGAGATCCTTCCTATAACATGAGATGTGATATCCAACTCCTTCCATTCCAATCCTGAGACCCTTCCTATAGCATGAGATTTGATATCTCAATGCTTATACCAAACCTGAGACCCTTCCTATAGCATGAGATGTGATATCCAAGTCTTTCCCATTCCAATCCTTAGACCCTTCCTACAGCATGCAATATGATATCTCAATGATTCTAATAACAATCCTGAGACCCGTCCTATAACATGAGATGGGATATCCAACTCCTTCCCATTCCAATCCTGAGACACTTCCGATAGCAGAGATGTGATATCTCAATGCTTATACCAAACCTGAGACCCTTCCTATAACATGAGATCGGATATCCAACTCCTTCCAGTTCCAAACCTGAGACCCTTCCTTTAGCATGAGATGTAATATCCAGCTCCTTCCCATTCCAATCCTGAGACACTTCCGATAGCATGAGATGTGATATCTCAATGCTTCTAATATCAAAACTGAAACCCTCCCTATAGCATGAGATGTGATATCCAACTCCTTCCCATTCCAACCTGAGACCCTTCCTATAGCATGAGAAGGGATATCCAACTCCTTCCCAATCCAATCCTGAGACCCTTCCGATAGCAGAGATGTGATATCTCAATGCTTATACCAAATCTGAGACCCTTCCTATGGCATGAGATGTCATATCCAACTCCTTCCCATTCCAAACCTGAGACCCTTCCTTTAGCATGAGATGTGATATCCAAATCCTTCACATTCCAATCCGGAGACCCTTCCTATAACATGAGATGTGATATCCAACTCCTTCCCAATCCAATCCTGAGACCCTTCCGATAGCAGAGATGTGATATCTCAATGCTTATACCAAACCTGAGACCCTTCCTATAGCATGAGATGTGATATCCAACTCCTTCCATTCCAATCCTGAGACCCTTCCGATAGCAGAGATGTGATATCTCAATGCTTCTAATACCAAACCTGAGATCGTTCCTATAACATGAGATGTGATATCCATCTCCTTCCATTCCAATCCTGAGACCCTTCCTATAGCATGAGATTTGATATCTCAATGCTTATACCAAACCTGAGACCCTTCCTATAGCATGAGATGTGATATCCAAGTCTTTCCCATTCCAATCTTTAGACCCTTCATACAGCATGCAATATGATATCTCAATGATTCTAATAACAATCCTGAGACCCGTCCTATAACATGAGATGGGATATCCAATTCCTTCCCATTCCAATCCTGAGACACTTCCTATAGCAGGGATGTGATATCTCAATGCTTATACCAAACCTGAGACCCTTCCTATAACATGAGATCGGATATCCAACTCCTTCCCGTTCCAAACCTGAGACCCTTCCTTTAGCATGATATGTAATATCCAGCTCCTTCCCATTCCAATCCTGAGACACTTCCGATAGCATGAGATGTGATATCTCAATGCTTCTACCAAACCTGAGACCCTTCCTTTAGCATGAGATGTGATATCCAACTCATTCCCATTCCAACCTGAGACCCTTCCTATAGCATGAGAAGGGATATCCAACTCCTTCCCAATCCAATCCTGAGACCCTTCCGATAGCAGAGATGTGATATCTCAATGCTTATACCAAACCTGAGACCCTTCCTATGGCATGAGATGTGATATCCAACTCCTTGCCATTCAAATCCTGAGACCCTCCCTATAACAAGAGATGTCATATCCAACTCCTTCCCATTCCAAACCTGAGACCCTTCCTTTAGCATGAGATGTGATATCCAAATCCTTCACATTCCAATCCGGAGACCCTTCCTATAACATGAGATGTGATATCCAACTCCTTCCCAATCCAATCCTGAGACCCTTCTGATAGCAGAGATGTGATATCTCAATGCTTATACCAAACCTGAGACCCTTCCTATGGCATGAGATGTGATATCCAACTCCTTGCCATTCAAATCCTGAGACCCTCCCTATAACAAGAGATGTCATATCCAACTCCTTCCCATTCCAAACCTGAGACCCTTCCTTTAGCATGAGATGTGATATCCAAATCCTTCACATTCCAATCCAGAGACCAATCTATAGCATGAGATGTGATATCTCAATGCTTCTAATACCAAACCTGAGACCCTTCCGATAGCATGAGATGTGATATCTCAATGCTTCAAAAACCAAACATGAGAACCGTCCTATAACATGAGATGTGAAATCCAAATCCTTCCCTTCCCAAACCTGAGACTCTTCCTATAGCATGAGATGTGATATCTCAATGCTTCTAATATCAAACTTGAGACCCTCCCTATAGCATGAGATGTGATATCCAAGTCCTTCCCATTCCAATCCTGAGACACTTCCTATAGCATGAGATGTGATATCTCAATGCTTCTAATACCAAACCTGAGACTCTTCCTATAACATGAGATGGGATATCCAACTCCTTCCCATTCCAATCCTGAGACCCTTCCTATAGCATGAGATTTGATATCTCAATGCTTATACCAAACCTGAGACCCTTCCTATAGCATGAGATGTGATATCCAAGTCTTTCCCATTCTAATCCTTAGACCCTTCCTACAGCATGCAATATGATATCTCAATGATTCTAATAACAATCCTGAGACCCGTCCTATAACATGAGATGGGATATCCAACTCCTTCCCATTCCAATCCTGAGACACTTCCGATAGCAGAGATGTGATATCTCAATGCTTATACCAAACCTGAGACCCTTCCTATAACATGAGATCGGATATCCAACTCCTTCCCGTTCCAAACCTGAGACCCTTCCTTTAGCATGAGATGTAATATCCAGCTCCTTCCCATTCCAATCCTGAGACACTTCCGATTGCATGAGATGTGATATCTCAATGCTTCTAATATCAAAACTGAAACCCTACCTATAGCATGAGATGTGATATCCAACTCCTTCCCTTTCCAACCTGAGACCCTTCCTATAGCATGAGAAGGGATATCCAACTCCTTCCCAATCCAATCCTGAGACCCTTCCGATAGCAGAGATGTGATATCTCAATGCTTATACCAAACCTGAGACCCTTCCTATGGCATGAGATGTGATATCCAACTCCTTGCCATTCAAATCCTGAGACCCTTCCTATAGCATGAGAAGGGATATCCAACTCCTTCCCAATCCAATCCTGAGACCCTTCCGATAGCAGAGATGTGATATCTCAATGCTTATGCCAATCCTGAGACCCTTCCTATAGCATGAGATGTGATGTCTCAATGCTTCTAATACCAAACCTGACATCGTTCCTATAACATGAGATGTGATATCCAACTCCTTCCATTCCAATCCTGAGACCCTTCCTATAGCATGAGATTTGATATCTCAATGCTTATACCAAACCTGAGACCCTTCCTATAGCATGAGATGTGATATCCAAGTCTTTCCCATTCCAATCTTTAGACCCTTCATACAGCATGCAATATGATATCTCAATGATTCTAATAACAATCCTGAGACCCGTCCTATAACATGAGATGGGATATCCAATTCCTTCCCATTCCAATCCTGAGACACTTCCTATAGCAGAGATGTGATATTTCAATGCTTATACCAAACCTGAGACCCTTCCTATAACATGAGATCGGATATCCAACTCCTTCCCGTTCCAAACCTGAGACCCTTCCTTTAGCATGAGATGTAATATCCAGCTCCTTCCCATTCCAATCCTGAGACACTTCCGATAGCATGAGATGTGATATCTCAATGCTTCTACCAAACCTGAGACCCTTCCTTTAGCATGAGATGTGATATCCAACTCATTCCCATTCCAACCTGAGACCCTTCCTATAGCATGAGAAGGGATATCCAACTCCTTCCCAATCCAATCCTGAGACCCTTCCGATAGCAGAGATGTGATATCTCAATGCTTATACCAAACCTGAGACCCTTCCTATGGCATGAGATGTGATATCGAACTCCTTGCCATTCAAATCCTGAGACCCTCCCTATAACAAGAGATGTCATATCCAACTCCTTCCCATTCCAAACCTGAGACCCTTCCTTTAGCATGAGATGTGATATCCAAATCCTTCACATTCCAATCCGGAGACCCTTCCTATAACATTAGATGTGATATCCAACTCCTTCCCAATCCAATCCTGAGACCCTTCCTTTAGCATGAGATGTGATATCCAAATCCTTCACATTCCAATCCAGAGACCAATCTATAGCAGAGATGTGATATCTCAATGCTTATACCAAACCTGAGACCCTTCCTATGGCATGAGATGTGATATCCAACTCCTTGCCATTCAAATCCTGAGACCCTCCCTATAACAAGAGATGTCATATCCAACTCCTTCCCATTCCAAACCTGAGACCCTTCCTTTAGCATGAGATGTGATATCCAAATCCTTCACATTCCAATCCAGAGACCAATCTATAGCATGAGATGTGATATCTCAATGCTTCTAATACCAAACCTGAGACCCTTCCGATAGCATGAGATGTGATATCTCAATGCTTCAAAAACCAAACATGAGAACCGTCCTATAACATGAGATGTGAAATCCAAATCCTTCCCTTCCCAAACCTGAGACTCTTCCTATAGCATGAGATGTGATATCTCAATGCTTCTAATATCAAACTTGAGACCCTCCCTATAGCATGAGATGTGATATCCAAGTCCTTCCCATTCCAATCCTGAGACACTTCCTATAGCATGAGATGTGATATCTCAATGCTTCTAATACCAAACCTGAGACTCTTCCTATAACATGAGATGGGATATCCAACTCCTTCCCATTCCAATCCTGAGACTCTTCTGATAGCAGAGATGTGATATCTCAATGCTTATACCAAACCTGAGACCCTTCCTACGGCATGAGATGTCATATACAACTCCTTCCCATTCCAATCCTGAGACCCTTCCTATAGCATGAGATGTGATATCTCAATGCTTATACCAAACCTGAGACCCTTCCTATAGCATGAGATGTGATATCCAACTCCTTCCCATTCCAATCCTGAGACCCTTCCTATAGCATGAGATGTGATGTCTCAATGCTTCTAATACCAAACCTGAGATCCTTCCTATAACATGAGATGTGATATCCAACTCCTTCCATTCCAATCCTGAGACCCTTCCTATAGCATGAGATTTGATATCTCAATGCTTATACCAAACCTGAGACCCTTCCTATAGCATGAGATGTGATATCCAAGTCTTTCCCATTCCAATCCTTAGACCCTTCCTACAGCATGCAATATGATATCTCAATGATTCTAATAACAATCCTGAGACCCGTCCTATAACATGAGATGGGATATCCAACTCCTTCCCATTCCAATCCTGAGACACTTCCGATAGCAGAGATGTGATATCTCAATGCTTATACCAAACCTGAGACCCTTCCTATAACATGAGATCGTATATCCAACTCCTTCCAGTTCCAAACCTGAGACCCTTCCTTTAGCATGAGATGTAATATCCAGCTCCTTCCCATTCCAATCCTGAGACACTTCCGATAGCATGAGATGTGATATCTCAATGCTTCTAATATCAAAACTGAAACCCTCCCTATAGCATGAGATGTGATATCCAACTCCTTCCCATTCCAACCTGAGACCCTTCCTATAGCATGAGAAGGGATATCCAACTCCTTCCCAATCCAATCCTGAGACCCTTCCGATAGCAGAGATGTGATATCTCAATGCTTATACCAAATCTGAGACCCTTCCTATGGCATGAGATGTCATATCCAACTCCTTCCCATTCCAAACCTGAGACCCTTCCTTTAGCATGAGATGTGATATCCAAATCCTTCACATTCCAATCCGGAGACCCTTCCTATAACATGAGATGTGATATCCAACTCCTTCCCAATCCAATCCTGAGACCCTTCCGATAGCAGAGATGTGATATCTCAATGCTTATACCAAACCTGAGACCCTTCCTATAGCATGAGATGTGATATCCAACTCCTTCCGATTCCAATCCTGAGACCCTTCCTATAGCATGAGATGTGATATCGCAATGCTTCTACCAAAACTGAGACCATTCCTTTAGCATGAGATGTGATATCCAAGTCCTTCCCATTCCAATCCTGAGACCCTTCCTATAGCATGAGATGTGATATCTCAATGCTTCTAATACCAAACCTGAGATCCTTCCGATAGCATGAGATGTGATATCTCAATGCTTCTAATACCAAACCTGAGATCCTTCCTATAACATGAGATGTGATATCCAAATCCTTCCCCATCCAAACCTGAGACCCTCCCTTTAGCATGAGATGTGATATCCAACTCCTTCCCATTCCAATCCTGATACCCTTCTGATAGCATGAGATGTGATATCTCAATGCCTCTAATACCAAACCTGAGATCCTACCTCTAACATGAAATGTGATATCCAACTCCTTCCCTTTCCAAACCTGAGAGCCTTCCTACAGCATGAGATGTGATATCCAAGTCCTTCCCATTCCAATCTTGAGATCCTTCCTATAACATGAGATGTGATATCCAACTCTTTCCCATTCCAACCTGAGACCTTTCCTATAGCATGAGATGGGATATCCAACAACTCCTTCCAAATCCAATCCTGATACCCTTCCGATAGCATGAGATGTGATATCCCAATGCTTCTACAAAACCTGAGACCCATACCATGGCATGATGTGATATCAAACTCCCGTCCTATACCATGAGACTTGATATCTCAATGCTTCTAATACCAAACCTGAGACCGGTCAAATAACATGAGATGTGATATCCAAATCCTTCCCCTTCCAAACCTGAGACCCTTCCTTTAGCATGAGATGTGATATCCAAATCCTTCCCATTCCAATCCTTAAACCCTTCCTATAGCATGAGATGTGATATCTCAATGTTTCTAATAAAAAACCTGAGACCCTTCCTATAGCAAGAGATGTGATATCCAAATCCTTCCCATTCCAACCTGAGACCCTTCCTATAGCATGAGAAGGGATATCCAACTCCTTCCCATTCCAATCCTTAAACCCTTCCTATAGCATGAGATGTGATATCTCAATGTTTCTAATAAAAAACCTGAGACCCTTCCTATAGCAAGAGATGTGATATCCAAATCCTTCCCATTCCAAACCTGAGACCCTTCCTATTGGATGAGATGTGATATCCAACTACTTCCCATTCCAAACCTGAGACCCTTCGTATACCATAAGATGTGATATCTCAATGCTTCTAATACCAAACCTGGGACCCGTCCTATAACATGAGATATGATATCCAAATCCTTCCCATTCCAATCCTGAAACCCTTCCGATAGCATGAGATGTGATATCTCAATGTTTCTAATAAAAAACCTGAGATCCTTCATATAGCAAGAGATGTGATATCCAAATACTTCCCATTTCAATCTTGAGACCCTTCCTATAACATGAGATATGATATCCAACTCCTTCCCATTCCAACATGAGACCCTTCCTATAGCATGAGAAGGGATGTCCAACTCCTTCCCAATCCAATCCTGAGACCCTTCCGATAGCAGAGATGTGATATCTCAATGCTTATACCAAACCTGAGACCCTTCCTTTAGCATGAGATTTGATATCCAAATCCTTCACATTCCAATCCTGAGACCCTTCCTATAGCATGAGATGTGATATCTCAATGCTTCTAATACCAAACCTGAGATGCTTCCTATAACATGAGATGTGATATCCAACTCCTTCCCATTCCAAACCTGAGACCCTTCCGATAGCATGAGATGTGATATCTCAATGCTTCTAAAACCAAACATGAGAACCATCCTATAACATGAGATGTGAAATCCCAATCCTTCCCTTCCCAAACCTGAGACACTTCCTATAGCTTGAGATGTGATATCAAACTCCTTCCCATTCCAATCCTGAAATAGCTTGAGATGTGATATCCAACTCCTTCCCATTCCAATCCTGAGACCCTTATTATACCATGAGATGTGATATCTCAAGGCTTCTAATACCAAACCTGAGACCCTTCCTATGGCATGAGATGTGATATCCAACTCCTTGCCATTCAAATCCTGAGACCCTCCCTATAACAAGAGATGTCATATCCAACTCCTTCCCATTCCAAACCTGAGACCCTTCCTTTAGCATGAGATGTGATATCCAAATCCTTCACATTCCAATCCAGAGACCAATCCTATAGCATGAGATGTGATATCTCAATGCTTTTAATACCAAACCTGAGACCCTTCCGATAGTATGAGATGTGATATCTCAATGCTTCAAAAACCAAACATGAGAACCATCCTATAACATGAGATGTGAAATCCAAATCCTTCCCTTCCCAAACCTGAGACTCTTCCTATAGCATGAGATGTGATATCTCAATGCTTCTACCAAACCTGAAACCCTTCCTATAGCATAAGATGTGATATACAACTCCTTCCCATTCCAATCCTGAGACACTTCCTATAGCATGAGATGTGATATCACAATGCTTCTAATACCAAACCTGAGACCCATTCTATAACATGAGATGTGATATCCAAATCCTTCCCCTTCCAAACCTGAGACCCTTCCTTTAGCATGAGATGTGATATCCAGCTCCTCCCATTCCAATCCTGAGACCCTTCCGATAGCATGAGATGTGATATCTCAATGCTTCTAATATCAAAACTGAGACCCTCCCTATAGCATGAGATGTGATATCTAAGTCCTTCCCATTCCAATCCTGAGACCCTTCCGATAGCAGAGATGTGATATCTCAATGCTTATACCAAACCTGAGACCCTTCCTATGGCATGAGATGTGATATCCAACTCCTTGCCATTCAAATCCTGAGACCCTCCCTATAACAAGAGATGTCATATCCAACTCCTTCCCATTCCAAACCTGAGACCCTTCCTTTAGCATGAGATGTGATATCCAAATCCTTCACATTCCAACCCCTAGACCAATCCTATAGCATGAGATGTGATATCTCAATGCTTCTAATACCAAACCTGAGACCCTTCCGATAGCATGAGATGTAATATCTCAATGCTTCAAAAACCAAACATGAGAACCATCCTATAACATGAGATGTGAAATCCAAATCCTTCCCTTCCCAAACCCGAGACTCTTCCTATAGCATGAGATGTGATATCTCAATGCTTCTAATATCAAACTTGAGACCCTCCCTATAGCATGAGATGTGATATCCAAGTCCTTCCCATTCCAATCCTGAGACACTTCCTATAGCATGAGATGTGATATCTCAATGCTTCTAATACCAAACCTGAGACTCTTCCTATAACATGAGATGGGATATCCAACTCCTTCCCATTCCAATCCTGAGACTCTTCTGATAGCAGAGATGTGATATCTCAATGCTTATACCAAACCTGAGACCATTCCTACGGCATGAGATGTCATATACAACTCCTTCCCATTCCAATCCTGAGACCCTTCCTATAGCATGAGATGTGATATCTCAATGCTTATACCAAACCTGAGACCCTTCCTATAGCATGAGATGTGATATCCAACTCCTTCCCATTCCAATCCTGAGACCCTTCCTATAGCATGAGATGTGATGTCTCAATGCTTCTAATACCAAACCTGAGATCCTTCCTATAACATGAGATGTGATATCCAACTCCTTCCATTCCAATCCTGAGACCCTTCCTATAGCATGAGATTTGATATCTCAATGCTTATACCAAACCTGAGACTCTTCCTATAGCATGAGATGTGATATCCAAGTCTTTCCCATTCCAATCCTTAGACCCTTCCTACAGCATGCAATATGATATCTCAATGATTCTAATAACAATCCTGAGACCCGTCCTATAACATGAGATGGGATATCCAATTCCTTCCCATTCCAATCCTGAGACACTTCCGATAGCAGAGATGTGATATCTCAATGCTTATACCAAACCTGAGACCCTTCCTATAACATGAGATCGGATATCCAACTCCTTCCCGTTCCAAACCTGAGACCCTTCCTTTAGCATGAGATGTAATATCCAGCTCCTTCCCATTCCAATCCTGAGACACTTCCGATAGCATGAGATGTGATATCTCAATGCTTATACCAAACCTGAGACCCTTCCTATGGCATGAGATGTGATATCCAACTCCTTGCCATTCAAATCCTGAGACCCTCCCTATAACAAGAGATGTCATATCCAACTCCTTCCCATTCCAAACCTGAGACCCTTCCTTTAGCATGAGATGTGATATCCAAATCCTTCACATTCCAATCCAGAGACCAATCTATAGCATGAGATGTGATATCTCAATGCTTCTAATACCAAACCTGAGACCCTTCCGATAGCATGAGATGTGATATCTCAATGCTTCAAAAACCAAACATGAGAACCGTCCTATAACATGAGATGTGAAATCCAAATCCTTCCCTTCCCAAACCTGAGACTCTTCCTATAGCATGAGATGTGATATCTCAATGCTTCTAATATCAAACTTGAGACCCTCCCTATAGCATGAGATGTGATATCCAAGTCCTTCCCATTCCAATCCTGAGACACTTCCTATAGCATGAGATGTGATATCTCAATGCTTCTAATACCAAACCTGAGACTCTTCCTATAACATGAGATGGGATATCCAACTCCTTCCCATTCCAATCCTGAGACCCTTCCTATAGCATGAGATTTGATATCTCAATGCTTATACCAAACCTGAGACCCTTCCTATAGCATGAGATGTGATATCCAAGTCTTTCCCATTCTAATCCTTAGACCCTTCCTACAGCATGCAATATGATATCTCAATGATTCTAATAACAATCCTGAGACCCGTCCTATAACATGAGATGGGATATCCAACTCCTTCCCATTCCAATCCTGAGACACTTCCGATAGCAGAGATGTGATATCTCAATGCTTATACCAAACCTGAGACCCTTCCTATAACATGAGATCGGATATCCAACTCCTTCCCGTTCCAAACCTGAGACCCTTCCTTTAGCATGAGATGTAATATCCAGCTCCTTCCCATTCCAATCCTGAGACACTTCCGATTGCATGAGATGTGATATCTCAATGCTTCTAATATCAAAACTGAAACCCTCCCTATAGCATGAGATGTGATATCCAACTCCTTCCCTTTCCAACCTGAGACCCTTCCTATAGCATGAGAAGGGATATCCAACTCCTTCCCAATCCAATCCTGAGACCCTTCCGATAGCAGAGATGTGATATCTCAATGCTTATACCAAACCTGAGACCCTTCCTATGGCATGAGATGTGATATCCAACTCCTTGCCATTCAAATCCTGAGACCCTTCCTATAGCATGAGAAGGGATATCCAACTCCTTCCCAATCCAATCCTGAGACCCTTCCGATAGCAGAGATGTGATATCTCAATGCTTATACCAATCCTGAGACCCTTCCTATAGCATGAGATGTGATGTCTCAATGCTTCTAATACCAAACCTGACATCGTTCCTATAACATGAGATGTGATATCCAACTCCTTCCATTCCAATCCTGAGACCCTTCCTATAGCATGAGATTTGATATCTCAATGCTTATACCAAACCTGAGACCCTTCCTATAGCATGAGATGTGATATCCAAGTCTTTCCCATTCCAATCTTTAGACCCTTCATACAGCATGCAATATGATATCTCAATGATTCTAATAACAATCCTGAGACCCGTCCTATAAAATGAGATGGGATATCCAATTCCTTCCCATTCCAATCCTGAGACACTTCCTATAGCAGAGATGTGATATCTCAATGCTTATACCAAACCTGAGACCCTTCCTATAACATGAGATCGGATATCCAACTCCTTCCCGTTCCAAACCTGAGACCCTTCCTTTAGCATGAGATGTAATATCCAGCTCCTTCCCATTCCAATCCTGAGACACTTCCGATAGCATGAGATGTGATATCTCAATGCTTCTACCAAACCTGAGACCCTTCCTTTAGCATGAGATGTGATATCCAACTCATTCCCATTCCAACCTGAGACCCTTCCTATAGCATGAGAAGGGATATCCAACTCCTTCCCAATCCAATCCTGAGACCCTTCCGATAGCAGAGATGTGATATCTCAATGCTTATACCAAACCTGAGACCCTTCCTATGGCATGAGATGTGATATCCAACTCCTTGCCATTCAAATCCTGAGACCCTCCCTATAACAAGAGATGTCATATCCAACTCCTTCCCATTCCAAACCTGAGACCCTTCCTTTAGCATGAGATGTGATATCCAAATCCTTCACATTCCAATCAGGAGACCCTTCCTATAACATGAGATGTGATATCCAACTCCTTCCCAATCCAATCCTGAGACCCTTCCGATAGCAGAGATGTGATATCTTAATGCTTATACCAAACCTGAGACCCTTCCTATGGCATGAGATGTGATATCCAACTCCTTGCCATTCAAATCCTGAGACCCTCCCTATAACAAGAGATGTCATATCCAACTCCTTCCCATTCCAAACCTGAGACCCTTCCTTTAGCATGAGATGTGATATCCAAATCCTTCACATTCCAATCCAGAGACCAATCTATAGCATGAGATGTGATATCTCAATGCTTCTAATACCAAACCTGAGACCCTTCCGATAGCATGAGATGTGATATCTCAATGCTTCAAAAACCAAACATGAGAACCGTGCTATAACATGAGATGTGAAATCCAAATCCTTCCCTTCCCAAACCTGAGACTCTTCCTATAGCATGAGATGTGATATCTCAATGCTTCTAATATCAAACTTGAGACCCTCCCTATAGCATGAGATGTGATATCCAAGTCCTTCCCATTCCAATCCTGAGACACTTCCTATAGCATGAGATGTGATATCTCAATGCTTCTAATACCAAACCTGAGACTCTTCCTATAACATGAGATGGGATATCCAACTCCTTCCCATTCCAATCCTGAGACTCTTCTGATAGCAGAGATGTGATATCTCAATGCTTATACCAAACCTGAGACCCTTCCTACGGCATGAGATGTCATATACAACTCCTTCCCATTCCAATCCTGAGACCCTTCCTATAGCATGAGATGTGATATCTCAATGCTTATACCAAACCTGAGACCCTTCCTATAGCATGAGATGTGATATCCAACTCCTTCCCATTCCAATCCTGAGACCCTTCCTATAGCATGAGATGTGATGTCTCAATGCTTCTAATACCAAACCTGAGATCCTTCCTATAACATGAGATGTGATATCCAACTCCTTCCATTCCAATCCTGAGACCCTTCCTATAGCATGAGATTTGATATCTCAATGCTTATACCAAACCTGAGACCCTTCCTATAGCATGAGATGTGATATCCAAGTCTTTCCCATTCCAATCCTTAGACCCTTCCTACAGCATGCAATATGATATCTCAATGATTCTAATAACAATCCTGAGACCCGTCCTATAACATGAGATGGGATATCCAACTCCTTCCCATTCCAATCCTGAGACACTTCCGATAGCAGAGATGTGATATCTCAATGCTTATACCAAACCTGAGACCCTTCCTATAACATGAGATCGGATATCCAACTCCTTCCAGTTCCAAACCTGAGACCCTTCCTTTAGCATGAGATGTAATATCCAGCTCCTTCCCATTCCAATCCTGAGACACTTCCGATAGCATGAGATGTGATATCTCAATGCTTCTAATATCAAAACTGAAACCCTCCCTATAGCATGAGATGTGATATCCAACTCCTTCCCATTCCAACCTGAGACCCTTCCTATAGCATGAGAAGGGATATCCAACTCCTTCCCAATCCAATCCTGAGACCCTTCCGATAGCAGAGATGTGATATCTCAATGCTTATACCAAATCTGAGACCCTTCCTATGGCATGAGATGTCATATCCAACTCCTTCCCATTCCAAACCTGAGACCCTTCCTTTAGCATGAGATGTGATATCCAAATCCTTCACATTCCAATCCGGAGACCCTTCCTATAACATGAGATGTGATATCCAACTCCTTCCCAATCCAATCCTGAGACCCTTCCGATAGCAGAGATGTGATATCTCAATGATTATACCAAACCTGAGACCCTTCCTATAGCATGAGATGTGATATCCAACTCCTTCCGATTCCAATCCTGAGACCCTTCCTATAGCATGAGATGTGATATCGCAATGCTTCTACCAAAACTGAGACCCTTCCTTTAGCATGAGATGTGATATCCAAGTCCTTCCCATTCCAATCCTGAGACCCTTCCTATAGCATGATATGTGATATCTCAATGCTTCTAATACCAAACCTGAGACCCTTCCGATAGCATGAGATGTGATATCTCAATGCTTCTAATACCAAACCTGAGATCCTTCCTATAACATGAGATGTGATATCCAAATCCTTCCCCATCCAAACCTGAGACCCTCCCTTTAGCATGAGATGTGATATCCAACTCCTTCCCATTCCAATCCTGATACCCTTCTGATAGCATGAGATGTGATATCTCAATGCCTCTAATACCAAACCTGAGATCCTACCTCTAACATGAAATGTGATATCCAACTCCTTCCCTTTCCAAACCTGAGAGCCTTCCTACAGCATGAGATGTGATATCCAAGTCCTTCCCATTCCAATCTTGAGACCCTTCCTATAACATGAGATGTGATATCCAACTCTTTCCCATTCCAACCTGAGACCTTTCCTATAGCATGAGATGGGATATCCAACAACTCCTTCCAAATCCAATCCTGATACCCTTCCGATAGCATGAGATGTGATATCCCAATGCTTCTACAAAACCTGAGACCCATACCATGGCATGATGTGATATCAAACTCCAGTCCTATACCATGAGACTTGATATCTCAATGCTTCTAATACCAAACCTGAGACCGGTCAAATAACATGAGATGTGATATCCAAATCCTTCCCCTTCCAAACCTGAGACCCTTCCTTTAGCATGAGATGTGATATCCAAATCCTTCCCATTCCAATCCTTAAACCCTTCCTATAGCATGAGATGTGATATCTCAATGTTTCTAATAAAAAACCTGAGACCCTTCCTATAGCAAGAGATGTGATATCCAAATCCTTCCCATTCCAACCTGAGACCCTTCCTATAGCATGAGAAGGGATATCCAACTCCTTCCCATTCCAATCCTTAAACCCTTCCTATAGCATGAGATGTGATATCTCAATGTTTCTAATAAAAAACCTGAGACCCTTCCTATAGCAAGAGATGTGATATCCAAATCCTTCCCATTCCAAACCTGAGACCCTTCCTATTGGATGAGATGTGATATCCAACTACTTCCCATTCCAAACCTGCGACCCTTCCTATACCATAAGATGTGATATCTCAATGCTTCTAATACCAAACCTGGGACCCGTCCTATAACATGAGATATGATATCCAAATCCTTCCCATTCCAATCCTGAAACCCTTCCGATAGCATGAGATGTGATATCTCAATGTTTCTAATAAAAAACCTGAGACCCTTCATATAGCAAGAGATGTGATATCCAAATACTTCCCATTTCAATCTTGAGACCCTTCCTATAACATGAGATATGATATCCAACTCCTTCCCATTCCAACATGAGACCCTTCCTATAGCATGAGAAGGGATGTCCAACTCCTTCCCAATCCAATCCTGAGACCCGCCCGATAGCAGAGATGTGATATCTCAATGCTTATACCAAACCTGAGACCCTTCCTTTAGCATGAGATTTGATATCCAAATCCTTCACATTCCAATCCTGAGACCCTTCCTATAGCATGAGATGTGATATCTCAATGCTTCTAAAACCAAACCTGAGATGCTTCCTATAACATGAGATGTGATATCCAACTCCTTCCCATTCCAAACCTGAGACCCTTCCGATAGCATGAGATGTGATATCTCAATGCTTCTAAAACCAAACATGAGAACCATCCTATAACATGAGATGTGAAATCCCAATCCTTCCCTTCCCAAACCTGAGACACTTCCTATAGCTTGAGATGTGATATCAAACTCCTTCCCATTCCAATCCTGAAATAGCTTGAGATGTGATATCCAACTCCTTCCCATTCCAATCCTGAGACCCTTATTATACCATGAGATGTGATATCTCAAGGCTTCTAATACCAAACCTGAGACCCTTCCTATGGCATGAGATGTGATATCCAACTCCTTGCCATTCCAATCCTGAGACCCTTCCTATAGCATGAGATGTGATATCTCAATGCTTCTAATACCAAACCTGAGACCCTTCCGATAGTATGAGATGTGATATCTCAATGCTTCAAAAACCAAACATGAGAACCATCCTATAACATGAGATGTGAAATCCAAATCCTTCCCTTCCCAAACCTGAGACTCTTCCTATAGCATGAGATGTGATATCTCAATGCTTCTACCAAACCTGAAACCCTTCCTATAGCATAAGATGTGATATACAACTCCTTCCCATTCCAATCCTGAGACACTTCCTATAGCATGAGATGTGATATCACAATGCTTCTAATACCAAACCTGAGACCCATTCTATAACATGAGATGTGATATCCAAATCCTTCCCCTTCCAAACCTGAGACCCTTCCTTTAGCATGAGATGTGATATCCAGCTCCTCCCATTCCAATCCTGAGACCCTTCCGATAGCATGAGATGTGATATCTCAATGCTTCTAATATCAAAACTGAGACCCTCCCTATAGCATGAGATGTGATATCTAAGTCCTTCCCATTCCAATCCTGAGACCCTTCCGATAGCAGAGATGTGATATCTCAATGCTTATACCAAACCTGAGACCCTTCCTATGGCATGAGATGTGATATCCAACTCCTTGCCATTCAAATCCTGAGACCCTCCCTATAACAAGAGATGTCATATCCAACTCCTTCCCATTCCAAACCTGAGACCCTTCCTTTAGCATGAGATGTGATATCCAAATCCTTCACATTCCAACTCCTAGACCAATCCTATAGCATGAGATGTGATATCTCAATGCTTCTAATACCAAACCTGAGACCCTTCCGATAGCATGAGATGTAATATCTCAATGCTTCAAAAACCAAACATGAGAACCATCCTATAACATGAGATGTGAAATCCAAATCCTTCCCTTCCCAAACCTGAGACTCTTCCTATAGCATGAGATGTGATATCTCAATGCTTCTAATATCAAACTTGAGACCCTCCCTATAGCATGAGATGTGATATCTCAATGCTTCTAATACCAAACCTGAGACTCTTCCTATAACATGAGATGGGATATCCAACTCCTTCCCATTCCAATCCTGAGACTCTTCTGATAGCAGAGATGTGATATCTCAATGCTTATACCAAACCTGAGACCCTTCCTACGGCATGAGATGTCATATACAACTCCTTCCCATTCCAATCCTGAGACCCTTCCTATAGCATGAGATGTGATATCTCAATGCTTATACCAAACCTGAGACCCTTCCTATAGCATGAGATGTGATATCCAACTCCTTCCCATTCCAATACTGAGACCCTTCCTATAGCATGAGATGTGATGTCTCAATGCTTCTAATACCAAACCTGAGATCCTTCCTATAACATGAGATGTGATATCCAACTCCTTCCATTCCAATCCTGAGACCCTTCCTATAGCATGAGATTTGATATCTCAATGCTTATACCAAACCTGAGACTCTTCCTATAGCATGAGATGTGATATCCAAGTCTTTCCCATTCCAATCCTTAGACCCTTCCTACAGCATGCAATATGATATCTCAATGATTCTAATAACAATCCTGAGACCCGTCCTATAACATGAGATGGGATATCCAATTCCTTCCCATTCCAATCCTGAGACACTTCCGATAGCAGAGATGTGATATCTCAATGCTTATACCAAACCTGAGACCCTTCCTATAACATGAGATCGGATATCCAACTCCTTCCCGTTCCAAACCTGAGACCCTTCCTTTAGCATGAGATGTAATATCCAGCTCCTTCCCATTCCAATCCTGAGACACTTCCGATAGCATGAGATGTGATATCTCAATGCTTATACCAAACCTGAGACCCTTCCTATGGCATGAGATGTGATATCCAACTCCTTGCCATTCAAATCCTGAGACCCTCCCTATAACAAGAGATGTCATATCCAACTCCTTCCCATTCCAAACCTGAGACCCTTCCTTTAGCATGAGATGTGATATCCAAATCCTTCACATTCCAATCCAGAGACCAATCTATAGCATGAGATGTGATATCTCAATGCTTCTAATACCAAACCTGAGACCCTTCCGATAGCATGAGATGTGATATCTCAATGCTTCAAAAACCAAACATGAGAACCGTCCTATAACATGAGATGTGAAATCCAAATCCTTCCCTTCCCAAACCTGAGACTCTTCCTATAGCATGAGATGTGATATCTCAATGCTTCTAATATCAAACTTGAGACCCTCCCTATAGCATGAGATGTGATATCCAAGTCCTTCCCATTCCAATCCTGAGACACTTCCTATAGCATGAGATGTGATATCTCAATGCTTCTAATACCAAACCTGAGACTCTTCCTATAACATGAGATGGGATATCCAACTCCTTCCCATTCCAATCCTGAGACCCTTCCTATAGCATGAGATTTGATATCTCAATGCTTATACCAAACCTGAGACCCTTCCTATAGCATGAGATGTGATATCCAAGTCTTTCCCATTCTAATCCTTAGACCCTTCCTACAGCATGCAATATGATATCTCAATGATTCTAATAACAATCCTGAGACCCGTCCTATAACATGAGATGGGATATCCAACTCCTTCCCATTCCAATCCTGAGACACTTCCGATAGCAGAGATGTGATATCTCAATGCTTATACCAAACCTGAGACCCTTCCTATAACATGAGATCGGATATCCAACTCCTTCCCGTTCCAAACCTGAGACCCTTCCTTTAGCATGAGATGTAATATCCAGCTCCTTCCCATTCCAATCCTGAGACACTTCCGATTGCATGAGATGTGATATCTCAATGCTTCTAATATCAAAACTGAAACCCTCCCTATAGCATGAGATGTGATATCCAACTCCTTCCCTTTCCAACCTGAGACCCTTCCTATAGCATGAGAAGGGATATCCAACTCCTTCCCAATCCAATCCTGAGACCCTTCCGATAGCAGAGATGTGATATCTCAATGCTTATACCAAACCTGAGACCCTTCCTATGGCATGAGATGTGATATCCAACTCCTTGCCATTCAAATCCTGAGACCCTTCCTATAGCATGAGAAGGGATATCCAACTCCTTCCCAATCCAATCCTGAGACCCTTCCGATAGCAGAGATGTGATATCTCAATGCTTATACCAATCCTGAGACCCTTCCTATAGCATGAGATGTGATGTCTCAATGCTTCTAATACCAAACCTGACATCGTTCCTATAACATGAGATGTGATATCCAACTCCTTCCATTCCAATCCTGAGACCCTTCCTATAGCATGAGATTTGATATCTCAATGCTTATACCAAACCTGAGACCCTTCCTATAGCATGAGATGTGATATCCAAGTCTTTCCCATTCCAATCTTTAGACCCTTCATACAGCATGCAATATGATATCTCAATGATTCTAATAACAATCCTGAGACCCGTCCTATAACATGAGATGGAATATCCAATTCCTTCCCATTCCAATCCTGAGACACTTCCTATAGCAGAGATGTGATATCTCAATGCTTATACCAAACCTGAGACCCTTCCTATAACATGAGATCGGATATCCAACTCCTTCCCGTTCCAAACCTGAGACCCTTCCTTTAGCATGAGATGTAATATCCAGCTCCTTCCCATTCCAATCCTGAGACACTTCCGATAGCATGAGATGTGATATCTCAATGCTTCTACCAAACCTGAGACCCTTCCTTTAGCATGAGATGTGATATCCAACTCATTCCCATTCCAACCTGAGACCCTTCCTATAGCATGAGAAGGGATATCCAACTCCTTCCCAATCCAATCCTGAGACCCTTCCGATAGCAGAGATGTGATATCTCAATGCTTATACCAAACCTGAGACCCTTCCTATGGCATGAGATGTGATATCCAACTCCTTGCCATTCAAATCCTGAGACCCTCCCTATAACAAGAGATGTCATATCCAACTCCTTCCCATTCCAAACCTGAGACCCTTCCTTTAGCATGAGATGTGATATCCAAATCCTTCACATTCCAATCCGGAGACCCTTCCTATAACATGAGATGTGATATCCAACTCCTTCCCAATCCAATCCTGAGACCCTTCCGATAGCAGAGATGTGATATCTTAATGCTTATACCAAACCTGAGACCCTTCCTATGGCATGAGATGTGATATCCAAATCCTTCACATTCCAATCCAGAGACCAATCTATAGCATGAGATGTGATATCTCAATGCTTCTAATACCAAACCTGAGACCCTTCCGATAGCATGAGATGTGATATCTCAATGCTTCAAAAACCAAACATGAGAACCGTCCTATAACATGAGATGTGAAATCCAAATCCTTCCCTTCCCAAACCTGAGACTCTTCCTATAGCATGAGATGTGATATCTCAATGCTTCTAATATCAAACTTGAGACCCTCCCTATAGCATGAGATGTGATATCCAAGTCCTTCCCATTCCAATCCTGAGACACTTCCTATAGCATGAGATGTGATATCTCAATGCTTCTAATACCAAACCTGAGACTCTTCCTATAACATGAGATGGGATATCCAACTCCTTCCCATTCCAATCCTGAGACTCTTCTGATAGCAGAGATGTGATATCTCAATGCTTATACCAAACCTGAGACCCTTCCTACGGCATGAGATGTCATATACAACTCCTTCCCATTCCAATCCTGAGACCCTTCCTATAGCATGAGATGTGATATCTCAATGCTTATACCAAACCTGAGACCCTTCCTATAGCATGAGATGTGATATCCAACTCCTTCCCATTCCAATCCTGAGACCCTTCCTATAGCATGAGATGTGATGTCTCAATGCTTCTAATACCAAACCTGAGATCCTTCCTATAACATGAGATGTGATATCCAACTCCTTCCATTCCAATCCTGAGACCCTTCCTATAGCATGAGATTTGATATCTCAATGCTTATACCAAACCTGAGACCCTTCCTATAGCATGAGATGTGATATCCAAGTCTTTCCCATTCCAATCCTTAGACCCTTCCTACAGCATGCAATATGATATCTCAATGATTCTAATAACAATCCTGAGACCCGTCCTATAACATGAGATGGGATATCCAACTCCTTCCCATTCCAATCCTGAGACACTTCCGATAGCAGAGATGTGATATCTCAATGCTTATACCAAACCTGAGACCCTTCCTATAACATGAGATCGGATATCCAACTCCTTCCAGTTCCAAACCTGAGACCCTTCCTTTAGCATGAGATGTAATATCCAGCTCCTTCCCATTCCAATCCTGAGACACTTCCGATAGCATGAGATGTGATATCTCAATGCTTCTAATATCAAAACTGAAACCCTCCCTATAGCATGAGATGTGATATCCAACTCCTTCCCATTCCAACCTGAGACCCTTCCTATAGCATGAGAAGGGATATCCAACTCCTTCCCAATCCAATCCTGAGACCCTTCCGATAGCAGAGATGTGATATCTCAATGCTTATACCAAATCTGAGACCCTTCCTATGGCATGAGATGTCATATCCAACTCCTTCCCATTCCAAACCTGAGACCCTTCCTTTAGCATGAGATGTGATATCCAAATCCTTCACATTCCAATCCGGAGACCCTTCCTATAACATGAGATGTGATATCCAACTCCTTCCCAATCCAATCCTGAGACCCTTCCGATAGCAGAGATGTGATATCTCAATGATTATACCAAACCTGAGACCCTTCCTATAGCATGAGATGTGATATCCAACTCCTTCCGATTCCAATCCTGAGACCCTTCCTATAGCATGAGATGTGATATCGCAATGCTTCTACCAAAACTGAGACCCTTCCTTTAGCATGAGATGTGATATCCAAGTCCTTCCCATTCCAATCCTGAGACCCTTCCTATAGCATGATATGTGATATCTCAATGCTTCTAATACCAAACCTGAGATCCTTCCTATAACATGAGATGTGATATCCAAATCCTTCCCCATCCAAACCTGAGACCCTCCCTTTAGCATGAGATGTGATATCCAACTCCTTCCCATTCCAATCCTGATACCCTTCTGATAGCATGAGATGTGATATCTCAATGCCTCTAATACCAAACCTGAGATCCTACCTCTAACATGAAATGTGATATCCAACTCCTTCCCTTTCCAAACCTGAGAGCCTTCCTACAGCATGAGATGTGATATCCAAGTCCTTCCCATTCCAATCTTGAGACCCTTCCTATAACATGAGATGTGATATCCAACTCTTTCCCATTCCAACCTGAGACCTTTCCTATAGCATGAGATGGGATATCCAACAACTCCTTCCAAATCCAATCCTGATACCCTTCCGATAGCATGAGATGTGATATCCCAATGCTTCTACAAAACCTGAGACCCATACCATGGCATGATGTGATATCAAACTCCAGTCCTATACCATGAGACTTGATATCTCAATGCTTCTAATACCAAACCTGAGACCGGTCAAATAACATGAGATGTGATATCCAAATCCTTCCCCTTCCAAACCTGAGACCCTTCCTTTAGCATGAGATGTGATATCCAAATCCTTCCCATTCCAATCCTTAAACCCTTCCTATAGCATGAGATGTGATATCTCAATGTTTCTAATAAAAAACCTGAGACCCTTCCTATAGCAAGAGATGTGATATCCAAATCCTTCCCATTCCAACCTGAGACCCTTCCTATAGCATGAGAAGGGATATCCAACTCCTTCCCATTCCAATCCTTAAACCCTTCCTATAGCATGAGATGTGATATCTCAATGTTTCTAATAAAAAACCTGAGACCCTTCCTATAGCAAGAGATGTGATATCCAAATCCTTCCCATTCCAAACCTGAGACCCTTCCTATTGGATGAGATGTGATATCCAACTACTTCCCATTCCAAACCTGCGACCCTTCCTATACCATAAGATGTGATATCTCAATGCTTCTAATAGCAAACCTGGGACCCGTCCTATAACATGAGATATGATATCCAAATCCTTCCCATTCCAATCCTGAAACCCTTCCGATAGCATGAGATGTGATATCTCAATGTTTCTAATAAAAAACCTGAGACCCTTCATATAGCAAGAGATGTGATATCCAAATACTTCCCATTTCAATCTTGAGACCCTTCCTATAACATGAGATATGATATCCAACTCCTTCCCATTCCAACATGAGACCCTTCCTATAGCATGAGAAGGGATGTCCAACTCCTTCCCAATCCAATCCTGAGACCCGCCCGATAGCAGAGATGTGATATCTCAATGCTTATACCAAACCTGAGACCCTTCCTTTAGCATGAGATTTGATATCCAAATCCTTCACATTCCAATCCTGAGACCCTTCCTATAGCATGAGATGTGATATCTCAATGCTTCTAAAACCAAACCTGAGATGCTTCCTATAACATGAGATGTGATATCCAACTCCTTCCCATTCCAAACCTGAGACCCTTCCGATAGCATGAGATGTGATATCTCAATGCTTCTAAAACCAAACATGAGAACCATCCTATAACATGAGATGTGAAATCCCAATCCTTCCCTTCCCAAACCTGAGACACTTCCTATAGCTTGAGATGTGATATCAAACTCCTTCCCATTCCAATCCTGAAATAGCTTGAGATGTGATATCCAACTCCTTCCCATTCCAATCCTGAGACCCTTATTATACCATGAGATGTGATATCTCAAGGCTTCTAATACCAAACCTGAGACCCTTCCTATGGCATGAGATGTGATATCCAACTCCTTGCCATTGAAATCCTGAGACCCTCCCTATAACAAGAGATGTCATATCCAACTCCTTCCCATTCCAAACCTGAGACCCTTCCTTTAGCATGAGATGTGATATCCAAATCCTTCACATTCCAATCCAGAGACCAATCCTATAGCATGAGATGTGATATCTCAATGCTTCTAATACCAAACCTGAGACCCTTCCGATAGTATGAGATGTGATATCTCAATGCTTCAAAAACCAAACATGAGAACCATCCTATAACATGAGATGTGAAATCCAAATCCTTCCCTTCCCAAACCTGAGACTCTTCCTATAGCATGAGATGTGATATCTCAATGCTTCTACCAAACCTGAAACCCTTCCTATAGCATAAGATGTGATATACAACTCCTTCCCATTCCAATCCTGAGACACTTCCTATAGCATGAGATGTGATATCACAATGCTTCTAATACCAAACCTGAGACCCATTCTATAACATGAGATGTGATATCCAAATCCTTCCCCTTCCAAACCTGAGACCCTTCCTTTAGCATGAGATGTGATATCCAGCTCCTCCCATTCCAATCCTGAGACCCTTCCGATAGCATGAGATGTGATATCTCAATGCTTCTAATATCAAAACTGAGACCCTCCCTATAGCATGAGATGTGATATCTAAGTCCTTCCCATTCCAATCCTGAGACCCTTCCGATAGCAGAGATGTGATATCTCAATGCTTATACCAAACCTGAGACCCTTCCTATGGCATGAGATGTGATATCCAACTCCTTGCCATTCAAATCCTGAGACCCTCCCTATAACAAGAGATGTCATATCCAACTCCTTCCCATTCCAAACCTGAGACCCTTCCTTTAGCATGAGATGTGATATCCAAATCCTTCACATTCCAACTCCTAGACCAATCCTATAGCATGAGATGTGATATCTCAATGCTTCTAATACCAAACCTGAGACCCTTCCGATAGCATGAGATGTAATATCTCAATGCTTCAAAAACCAAACATGAGAACCATCCTATAACATGAGATGTGAAATCCAAATCCTTCCCTTCCCAAACCTGAGACTCTTCCTATAGCATGAGATGTGATATCTCAATGCTTCTAATATCAAACTTGAGACCCTCCCTATAGCATGAGATGTGATATCCAAGTCCTTCCCATTCCAATCCTGAGACACTTCCTATAGCATGAGATGTGATATCTCAATGCTTCTAATACCAAACCTGAGACTCTTCCTATAACATGAGATGGGATATCCAACTCCTTCCCATTCCAATCCTGAGACTCTTCTGATAGCAGAGATGTGATATCTCAATGCTTATACCAAACCTGAGACCCTTCCTACGGCATGAGATGTCATATACAACTCCTTCCCATTCCAATCCTGAGACCCTTCCTATAGCATGAGATGTGATATCTCAATGCTTATACCAAACCTGAGACCCTTCCTATAGCATGAGATGTGATATCCAACTCCTTCCCATTCCAATACTGAGACCCTTCCTATAGCATGAGATGTGATGTCTCAATGCTTCTAATACCAAACCTGAGATCCTTCCTATAACATGAGATGTGATATCCAACTCCTTCCATTCCAATCCTGAGACCCTTCCTATAGCATGAGATTTGATATCTCAATGCTTATACCAAACCTGAGACTCTTCCTATAGCATGAGATGTGATATCCAAGTCTTTCCCATTCCAATCCTTAGACCCTTCCTACAGCATGCAATATGATATCTCAATGATTCTAATAACAATCCTGAGACCCGTCCTATAACATGAGATGGGATATCCAATTCCTTCCCATTCCAATCCTGAGACACTTCCGATAGCAGAGATGTGATATCTCAATGCTTATACCAAACCTGAGACCCTTCCTATAACATGAGATCGGATATCCAACTCCTTCCCGTTCCAAACCTGAGACCCTTCCTTTAGCATGAGATGTAATATCCAGCTCCTTCCCATTCCAATCCTGAGACACTTCCGATAGCATGAGATGTGATATCTCAATGCTTATACCAAACCTGAGACCCTTCCTATGGCATGAGATGTGATATCCAACTCCTTGCCATTCAAATCCTGAGACCCTCCCTATAACAAGAGATGTCATATCCAACTCCTTCCCATTCCAAACCTGAGACCCTTCCTTTAGCATGAGATGTGATATCCAAATCCTTCACATTCCAATCCAGAGACCAATCTATAGCATGAGATGTGATATCTCAATGCTTCTAATACCAAACCTGAGACCCTTCCGATAGCATGAGATGTGATATCTCAATGCTTCAAAAACCAAACATGAGAACCGTCCTATAACATGAGATGTGAAATCCAAATCCTTCCCTTCCCAAACCTGAGACTCTTCCTATAGCATGAGATGTGATATCTCAATGCTTCTAATATCAAACTTGAGACCCTCCCTATAGCATGAGATGTGATATCCAAGTCCTTCCCATTCCAATCCTGAGACACTTCCTATAGCATGAGATGTGATATCTCAATGCTTCTAATACCAAACCTGAGACTCTTCCTATAACATGAGATGGGATATCCAACTCCTTCCCATTCCAATCCTGAGACCCTTCCTATAGCATGAGATTTGATATCTCAATGCTTATACCAAACCTGAGACCCTTCCTATAGCATGAGATGTGAAATCCAAGTCTTTCCCATTCTAATCCTTAGACCCTTCCTACAGCATGCAATATGATATCTCAATGATTCTAATAACAATCCTGAGACCCGTCCTATAACATGAGATGGGATATCCAACTCCTTCCCATTCCAATCCTGAGACACTTCCGATAGCAGAGATGTGATATCTCAATGCTTATACCAAACCTGAGACCCTTCCTATAACATGAGATCGGATATCCAACTCCTTCCCGTTCCAAACCTGAGACCCTTCCTTTAGCATGAGATGTAATATCCAGCTCCTTCCCATTCCAATCCTGAGACACTTCCGATTGCATGAGATGTGATATCTCAATGCTTCTAATATCAAAACTGAAACCCTCCCTATAGCATGAGATGTGATATCCAACTCCTTCCCTTTCCAACCTGAGACCCTTCCTATAGCATGAGAAGGGATATCCAACTCCTTCCCAATCCAATCCTGAGACCCTTCCGATAGCAGAGATGTGATATCTCAATGCTTATACCAAACCTGAGACCCTTCCTATGGCATGAGATGTGATATCCAACTCCTTGCCATTCAAATCCTGAGACCCTTCCTATAGCATGAGAAGGGATATCCAACTCCTTCCCAATCCAATCCTGAGACCCTTCCGATAGCAGAGATGTGATATCTCAATGCTTATACCAATCCTGAGACCCTTCCTATAGCATGAGATGTGATGTCTCAATGCTTCTAATACCAAACCTGACATCGTTCCTATAACATGAGATGTGATATCCAACTCCTTCCATTCCAATCCTGAGACCCTTCCTATAGCATGAGATTTGATATCTCAATGCTTATACCAAACCTGAGACCCTTCCTATAGCATGAGATGTGATATCCAAGTCTTTCCCATTCCAATCTTTAGACCCTTCATACAGCATGCAATATGATATCTCAATGATTCTAATAACAATCCTGAGACCCGTCCTATAACATGAGATGGGATATCCAATTCCTTCCCATTCCAATCCTGAGACACTTCCTATAGCAGAGATGTGATATCTCAATGCTTATACCAAACCTGAGACCCTTCCTATAACATGAGATCGGATATCCAACTCCTTCCCGTTCCAAACCTGAGACCCTTCCTTTAGCATGAGATGTAATATCCAGCTCCTTCCCATTCCAATCCTGAGACACTTCCGATAGCATGAGATGTGATATCTCAATGCTTCTACCAAACCTGAGACCCTTCCTTTAGCATGAGATGTGATATCCAACTCATTCCCATTCCAACCTGAGACCCTTCCTATAGCATGAGAAGGGATATCCAACTCCTTCCCAATCCAATCCTGAGACCCTTCCGATAGCAGAGATGTGATATCTCAATGCTTATACCAAACCTGAGACCCTTCCTATGGCATGAGATGTGATATCCAACTCCTTGCCATTCAAATCCTGAGACCCTCCCTATAACAAGAGATGTCATATCCAACTCCTTCCCATTCCAAACCTGAGACCCTTCCTTTAGCATGAGATGTGATATCCAAATCCTTCACATTCCAATCCGGAGACCCTTCCTATAACATGAGATGTGATATCCAACTCCTTCCCAATCCAATCCTGAGACCCTTCCGATAGCAGAGATGTGATATCTTAATGCTTATACCAAACCTGAGACCCTTCCTATGGCATGAGATGTGATATCCAACTCCTTGCCATTCAAATCCTGAGACCCTCCCTATAACAAGAGATGTCATATCCAACTCCTTCCCATTCCAAACCTGAGACCCTTCCTTTAGCATGAGATGTGATATCCAAATCCTTCACATTCCAATCCAGAGACCAATCTATAGCATGAGATGTGATATCTCAATGCTTCTAATACCAAACCTGAGACCCTTCCGATAGCATGAGATGTGATATCTCAATGCTTCAAAAACCAAACATGAGAACCGTCCTATAACATGAGATGTGAAATCCAAATCCTTCCCTTCCCAAACCTGAGACTCTTCCTATAGCATGAGATGTGATATCTCAATGCTTCTAATATCAAACTTGAGACCCTCCCTATAGCATGAGATGTGATATCCAAGTCCTTCCCATTCCAATCCTGAGACACTTCCTATAGCATGAGATGTGATATCTCAATGCTTCTAATACCAAACCTGAGACTCTTCCTATAACATGAGATGGGATATCCAACTCCTTCCCATTCCAATCCTGAGACTCTTCTGATAGCAGAGATGTGATATCTCAATGCTTATACCAAACCTGAGACCCTTCCTACGGCATGAGATGTCATATACAACTCCTTCCCATTCCAATCCTGAGACTCTTCTGATAGCAGAGATGTGATATCTCAATGCTTATACCAAACCTGAGACCCTTCCTACGGCATGAGATGTCATATACAACTCCTTCCCATTCCAATCCTGAGACCCTTCCTATAGCATGAGATGTGATATCCAACTCCTTCCCATTCCAATCCTGAGACCCTTCCTATAGCATGAGATGTGATGTCTCAATGCTTCTAATACCAAACCTGAGATCCTTCCTATAACATGAGATGTGATATCCAACTCCTTCCATTCCAATCCTGAGACCCTTCCTATAGCATGAGATTTGATATCTCAATGCTTATACCAAACCTGGGACCCTTCCTATAGCATGAGATGTGATATCCAAATCTTTCCCATTCCAATCCTTAGACCCTTCCTACAGCATGCAATATGATATCTCAATGATTCTAATAACAATCCTGAGACCCGTCCTATAACATGAGATGGGATATCCAACTCCTTCCCATTCCAATCCTGAGACACTTCCGATAGCAGAGATGTGATATCTCAATGCTTATACCAAACCTGAGACCCTTCCTATAACATGAGATCGGATATCCAACTCCTTCCAGTTCCAAACCTGAGACCCTTCCTTTAGCATGAGATGTAATATCCAGCTCCTTCCCATTCCAATCCTGAGACACTTCCGATAGCATGAGATGTGATATCTCAATGCTTCTAATATCAAAACTGAAACCCTCCCTATAGCATGAGATGTGATATCCAACTCCTTCCCATTCCAACCTGAGACCCTTCCTATAGCATGAGAAGGGATATCCAACTCCTTCCCAATCCAATCCTGAGACCCTTCCGATAGCAGAGATGTGATATCTCAATGCTTATACCAAATCTGAGACCCTTCCTATGGCATGAGATGTCATATCCAACTCCTTCCCATTCCAAACCTGAGACCCTTCCTTTAGCATGAGATGTGATATCCAAATCCTTCACATTCCAATCCGGAGACCCTTCCTATAACATGAGATGTGATATCCAACTCCTTCCCAATCCAATCCTGAGACCCTTCCGATAGCAGAGATGTGATATCTCAATGCTTATACCAAACCTGAGACCCTTCCTATAGCATGAGATGTGATATCCAACTCCTTCCGATTCCAATCCTGAGACCCTTCCTATAGCATGAGATGTGATATCGCAATGCTTCTACCAAAACTGAGACCCTTCCTTTAGCATGAGATGTGATATCCAAGTCCTTCCCATTCCAATCCTGAGACCCTTCCTATAGCATGATATGTGATATCTCAATGCTTCTAATACCAAACCTGAGATCCTTCCGATAGCATGAGATGTGATATCTCAATGCTTCTAATACCAAACCTGAGATCCTTCCTATAACATGAGATGTGATATCCAAATCCTTCCCCATCCAAACCTGAGACCCTCCCTTTAGCATGAGATGTGATATCCAACTCCTTCCCATTCCAATCCTGATACCCTTCTGATAGCATGAGATGTGATATCTCAATTCCTCTAATACCAAACCTGAGATCCTACCTCTAACATGAAATGTGATATCCAACTCCTTCCCTTTCCAAACCTGAGAGCCTTCCTACAGCATGAGATGTGATATCCAAGTCCTTCCCATTCCAATCTTGAGACCCTTCCTATAACATGAGATGTGATATCCAACTCTTTCCCATTCCAACCTGAGACCTTTCCTATAGCATGAGATGGGATATCCAACAACTCCTTCCAAATCCAATCCTGATACCCTTCCGATAGCATGAGATGTGATATCCCAATGCTTCTACAAAACCTGAGACCCATACCATGGCATGATGTGATATCAAACTCCCGTCCTATACCATGAGACTTGATATCTCAATGCTTCTAATACCAAACCTGAGACCGGTCAAATAACATGAGATGTGATATCCAAATCCTTCCCCTTCCAAACCTGAGACCCTTCCTTTAGCATGAGATGTGATATCCAAATCCTTCCCATTCCAATCCTTAAACCCTTCCTATAGCATGAGATGTGATATCTCAATGTTTCTAATAAAAAACCTGAGACCCTTCCTATAGCAAGAGATGTGATATCCAAATCCTTCCCATTCCAACCTGAGACCCTTCCTATAGCATGAGAAGGGATATCCAACTCCTTCCCATTCCAATCCTTAAACCCTTCCTATAGCATGAGATGTGATATCTCAATGTTTCTAATAAAAAACCTGAGACCCTTCCTATAGCAAGAGATGTGATATCCAAATCCTTCCCATTCCAAACCTGAGACCCTTCCTATTGGATGAGATGTGATATCCAACTACTTCCCATTCCAAACCTGAGACCCTTCCTATACCATAAGATGTGATATCTCAATGCTTCTAATACCAAACCTGGGACCCGTCCTATAACATGAGATATGATATCCAAATCCTTCCCATTCCAATCCTGAAACCCTTCCGATAGCATGAGATGTGATATCTCAATGTTTCTAATAAAAAACCTGAGACCCTTCATATAGCAAGAGATGTGATATCCAAATACTTCCCATTTCAATCTTGAGACCCTTCCTATAACATGAGATATGATATCCAACTCCTTCCCATTCCAACATGAGACCCTTCCTATAGCATGAGAAGGGATGTCCAACTCCTTCCCAATCCAATCCTGAGACCCTTCCGATAGCAGAGATGTGATATCTCAATGCTTATACCAAACCTGAGACCCTTCCTTTAGCATGAGATTTGATATCCAAATCCTTCACATTCCAATCCTGAGACCCTTCCTATAGCATGAGATGTGATATCTCAATGCTTCTAATACCAAACCTGAGATGCTTCCTATAACATGAGATGTGATATCCAACTCCTTCCCATTCCAAACCTGAGACCCTTCCGATAGCATGAGATGTGATATCTCAATGCTTCTAAAACCAAACATGAGAACCATCCTATAACATGAGATGTGAAATCCCAATCCTTCCCTTCCCAAACCTGAGACACTTCCTATAGCTTGAGATGTGATATCAAACTCCTTCCCATTCCAATCCTGAAATAGCTTGAGATGTGATATCCAACTCCTTCCCATTCCAATCCTGAGACCCTTATTATACCATGAGATGTGATATCTCAAGGCTTCTAATACCAAACCTGAGACCCTTCCTATGGCATGAGATGTGATATCCAACTCCTTGCCATTCAAATCCTGAGACCCTCCCTATAACAAGAGATGTCATATCCAACTCCTTCCCATTCCAAACCTGAGACCCTTCCTTTAGCATGAGATGTGATATCCAAATCCTTCACATTCCAATCCAGAGACCAATCCTATAGCATGAGATGTGATATCTCAATGCTTCTAATACCAAACCTGAAACCCTTCCGATAGCATGAGATGTGATATCTCAATGCTTCAAAAACCAAACATGAGAACCATCCTATAACATGAGATGTGAAATCCAAATCCTTCCCTTCCCAAACCTGAGACTCTTCCTATAGCATGAGATGTGATATCTCAATGCTTCTACCAAACCTGAAACCCTTCCTATAGCATAAGATGTGATATACAACTCCTTCCCATTCCAATCCTGAGACACTTCCTATAGCATGAGATGTGATATCACAATGCTTCTAATACCAAACCTGAGACCCATTCTATAACATGAGATGTGATATCCAAATCCTTCCCCTTCCAAACCTGAGACCCTTCCTTTAGCATGAGATGTGATATCCAGCTCCTCCCATTCCAATCCTGAGACCCTTCCGATAGCATGAGATGTGATATCTCAATGCTTCTAATATCAAAACTGAGACCCTCCCTATAGCATGAGATGTGATATCTAAGTCCTTCCCATTCCAACCCTGAGACCCTTCCGATAGCAGAGATGTGATATCTCAATGCTTATACCAAACCTGAGACCCTTCCTATGGCATGAGATGTGATATCCAACTCCTTGCCATTCAAATCCTGAGACCCTCCCTATAACAGGAGATGTCATATCCAACTCCTTCCCATTCCAAACCTGAGACCCTTCCTTTAGCATGAGATGTGATATCCAAATCCTTCACATTCCAACCCCTAGACCAATCCTATAGCATGAGATGTGATATCTCAATGCTTCTAATACCAAACCTGAGACCCTTCCGATAGCATGAGATGTAATATCTCAATGCTTCAAAAACCAAACATGAGAACCATCCTATAACATGAGATGTGAAATCCAAATCCTTCCCTTCCCAAACCTGAGACTCTTCCTATAGCATGAGATCTGATATCTCAATGCTTCTAATATCAAACTTGAGACCCTCCCTATAGCATGAGATGTGATATCCAAGTCCTTCCCATTCCAATCCTGAGACACTTCCTATAGCATGAGATGTGATATCTCAATGCTTCTAATACCAAACCTGAGACTCTTCCTATAACATGAGATGGGATATCCAACTCCTTCCCATTCCAATCCTGAGACTCTTCTGATAGCAGAGATGTGATATCTCAATGCTTATACCAAACCTGAGACCCTTCCTACGGCATGAGATGTCATATACAACTCCTTCCCATTCCAATCCTGAGACCCTTCCTATAGCATGAGATGTGATATCTCAATGCTTATACCAAACCTGAGACCCTTCCTATAGCATGAGATGTGATATCCAACTCCTTCCCATTCCAATCCTGAGACCCTTCCTATAGCATGAGATGTGATGTCTCAATGCTTCTAATACCAAACCTGAGATCCTTCCTATAACATGAGATGTGATATCCAACTCCTTCCATTCCAATCCTGAGACCCTTCCTATAGCATGAGATTTGATATCTCAATGCTTATACCAAACCTGAGACTCTTCCTATAGCATGAGATGTGATATCCAAGTCTTTCCCATTCCAATCCTTAGACCCTTCCTACAGCATGCAATATGATATCTCAATGATTCTAATAACAATCCTGAGACCCGTCCTATAACATGAGATGGGATATCCAATTCCTTCCCATTCCAATCCTGAGACACTTCCGATAGCAGAGATGTGATATCTCAATGCTTATACCAAACCTGAGACCCTTCCTATAACATGAGATTGGATATCCAACTCCTTCCCGTTCCAAACCTGAGACCCTTCCTTTAGCATGAGATGTAATATCCAGCTCCTTCCCATTCCAATCCTGAGACACTTCCGATAGCATGAGATGTGATATCTCAATGCTTCTAATATCAAAACTGAAACCCTCCCTATAGCATGATATGTGATAGCTAAGTCCTTCCCATTCCAATCCTGAGACCCTTCCTATAGCATGAGATGTGATATCTCAATGCTTCTACCAAACCTGAGACCCTTCCTTTAGCATGAGATGTGATATCCAACTCCTTCCCATTCCAACCTGAGACCCTTCCTATAGCATGAGAAGGGATATCCAACTCCTTCCCAATCCAATCCTGAGACCCTTCCGATAGCAGAGATGTGATATCTCAATGCTTATACCAAACCTGAGACCCTTCCTATGGCATGAGATGTGATATCCAACTCCTTGCCATTCAAATCCTGAGACCCTCCCTATAACAAGAGATGTCATATCCAACTCCTTCCCATTCCAAACCTGAGACCCTTCCTTTAGCATGAGATGTGATATCCAAATCCTTCACATTCCAATCCGGAGACCCTTCCTATAACATGAGATGTGATATCCAACTCCTTCCCAATCCAATCCTGAGACCCTTCCGATAGCAGAGATGTGATATCTCAATGCTTATACCAAACCTGAGACCCTTCCTATGGCATGAGATGTGATATCCAACTCCTTGCCATTCAAATCCTGAGACCCTCCCTATAACAATATATGTCATATCCAACTCCTTCCCATTCCAAACCTGAGACCCTTCCTTTAGCATGAGATGTGATATCCAAATCCTTCACATTCCAATCCAGAGACCAATCCTATAGCATGAGATGTGATATCTCAATGCTTCTAATACCAAACCTGAGACCCTTCCTATGGCATGAGATGTGATATCCAACTCCTTGCCATTCAAATCCTGAGACCAGCCCTATAACAAGAGATGTCATATCCAACTCCTTCCCATTCCAAACCTGAGACCCTTCCTTTAGCATGAGATGTGATATCCAAATCCTTCACATTCCAATCCGGAGACCAATCCTATAGCATGAGATGTGATATCTCAATGCTTCTAATACCAAACCTGAGACCCTTCCGATAGCATGAGATGTGATATCTCAATGCTTCAAAAACCAAACATGAGAACCATCCTATAACATGAGATGTGAAATCCAAATCCTTCCCTTCCCAAACCTGAGACTCTTCCTATAGCATGAGATGTGATATCTCAATGCTTCTAATATCAAACTTGAGACCCTCCCTATAGCATGAGATGTGATATCCAAGTCCTTCCCATTCCAATCCTGAGACACTTCCTATAGCATGAGATGTGATATCTCAATGCTTCTAATACCAAACCTGAGACTCTTCCTATAACATGAGATGGGATATCCAACTCCTTCCCATTCCAATCCTGAGACTCTTCTGATAGCAGAGATGTGATATCTCAATGCTTATACCAAACCTGAGACCCTTCCTACGGCATGAGATGTCATATACAACTCCATCCCATTCCAATCCTGAGACCCTTCCTATAGCATGAGATGTGATATCTCAATGCTTATACCAAACCTGAGACCCTTCCTATAGCATGAGATGTGATATCCAACTCCTTCCCATTCCAATCCTGAGACCCTTCCTATAGCATGAGATTTGATGTCTCAATGCTTCTAATACCAAACCTGAGATCCTTCCTATAACATGAGATGTGATATCCAACTCCTTCCATTCCAATCCTGAGACCCTTCCTATAGCATGAGATTTGATATCTCAATGCTTATACCAAACCTGAGACCCTTCCTATAGCATGAGATGTGATATCCAAGTCTTTCCCATTCCAATCCTTAGACCCTTCCTACAGCATGCAAAATGATATCTCAATGATTCTAATAACAATCCTGAGACCCGTCCTATAACATGAGATGGGATATCCAATTCCTTCCCATTCCAATCCTGAGACACTTCCGATAGCAGAGATGTGATATCTCAATGCTTATACCAAACCTGAGACCCTTCCTATAACATGAGATCGGATATCCAACTCCTTCCCGTTCCAAACCTGAGACCCTTCCTTTAGCATGAGATGTAATATCCAGCTCCTTCCCATTCCAATCCTGAGACACTTCCGATAGCATGAGATGTGATATCTCAATGCTTCTAATATCAAAACTGAAACCCTCCCTATAGCATGATATGTGATATCTAAGTCCTTCCCATTCCAATCCTGAGACCCTTCCTATAGCATGAGATGTGATATCTCAATGTTTCTACCAAACCTGAGACCCTTCCTTTAGCATGAGATGTGATATCCAACTCCTTCCCATTCCAACCTGAGACCCTTCCTATAGCATGAGAAGGGATATCCAACTCCTTCCCAATCCAATCCTGAGACCCTTCCGATAGCAGAGATGTGATATCTCAATGCTTATACCAAACCTGAGACCCTTCCTATGGCATGAGATGTGATATCCAACTCCTTGCCATTCAAATCCTGAGACCCTCCCTATAACAAGAGATGTCATATCCAACTCCTTCCCATTCCAAACCTGAGACCCTTCCTTTAGCATGAGATGTGATATCCAAATCCTTCACATTCCAATCCGGAGACCCTTCCTATAACATGAGATGTGATATCCAACTCCTTCCCAATCCAATCCTGAGACCCTTGCAGAGATGTGATATCTCAATGATTATACCAAACCTGAGACCCTTCCTATGGCATGAGATGTGATATCCAACTCCTTGCCATTCAAATCCTGAGACCCTCCCTATAACAAGAGATGTCATATCCAACTCCTTCCCATTCCAAACCTGAGACCCTTCCTTTAGCATGAGATGTGATATCCAAATCCTTCACATTCCAATCCGGAGACCAATCCTATAGCATGAGATGTGATATCTCAATGCTTCTAATACCAAACCTGAGACCCTTCCGATAGCATGAGATGTGATATCTCAATGCTTCAAAAACCAAACATGAGAACCATCCTATAACATGAGATGTGAAATCCAAATCCTTCCCTTCCCAAACCTGAGACTCTTCCTATAGCATGAGATGTGATATCTCAATGCTTCTACCAAACCTGAAACCCTTCCTATAGCATGAGATGTGATATCCAACTCCTTCCCATTCCAATCCTGAGACACTTCCTATAGCATGAGATGTGATATCACAATGCTTCTAATACCAAACCTGAGACCCATCCTATAACATGAGATGTGATATCCAAATCCTTCCCCTTCCAAACCTGAGACCCTTCCTTTAGCATGAGATGTGATATCCAGCTCCTCCCATTCCAATCCTGAGACCCTTCCGATATCATGAGATGTGATATCTCAATGCTTCTAATATCAAAACTGAGACCCTCCCTATAGCATGAGATGTGATATCTAAGTCCTTCCCATTCCAATCCTGAGACCCTTCCGATAGCAGAGATGTGATATCTCAATGCTTATACCAAACCTGAGACCCTTCCTATGGCATGAGATGTGATATCCAACTCCTTGCCATTCAAATCCTGAGACCCTCCCTATAACAAGAGATGTCATATCCAACTCCTTCCCATTCCAAACCTGAGACCCTTCCTTTAGCATGAGATGTGATATCCAAATCCTTCACATTCCAATCCGGAGACCAATCCTATAGCATGAGATGTGATATCTCAATGCTTCTAATACCAAACCTGAGACCCTTCCGATAGCATGAGATGTGATATCTCAATGCTTCAAAAACCAAACATGAGAACCATCCTATAACATGAGATGTGAAATCCAAATCCTTCCCTTCCCAAACCTGAGACTCTTCCTATAGCATGAGATGTGATATCTCAATGCTTCTAATATCAAACTTGAGACCCTCCCTATAGCATGAGATGTGATATCCAAGTCCTTCCCATTCCAATCCTGAGACACTTCCTATAGCATGAGATGTGATATCTCAATGCTTATACCAAACCTGAGACCCTTCCTACGGCATGAGATGTCATATACAACTCCTTCCCATTCCAATCCTGAGACCCTTCCTATAGCATGAGATGTGATATCTCAATGCTTATACCAAACCTGAGACCCTTCCTATAGCATGAGATGTGATATCCAACTCCTTCCCATTCCAATCCTGAGACCCTTCCTATAGCATGAGATGTGATGTCTCAATGCTTCTAATACCAAACCTGAGATCCTTCCTATAACATGAGATGTGATATCCAACTCCTTCCATTCCAATCCTGAGACCCTTCCTATAGCATGAGATTTGATATCTCAATGCTTATACCAAACCTGAGACCCTTCCTATAGCATGAGATGTGATATCCAAGTCTTTCCCATTCCAATCCTTAGACCCTTCATACAGCATGCAATATGATATCTCAATGATTCTAATAACAATCCTGAGACCCGTCCTATAACATGAGATGGGATATCCAATTCCTTCCCATTCCAATCCTGAGACACTTCCGATAGCAGAGATGTGATATCTCAATGCTTATACCAAACCTGAGACCCTTCCTATAACATGAGATCGGATATCCAACTCCTTCCCGTTCCAAACCTGAGACCCTTCCTTTAGCATGAGATGTAATATCCAGCTCCTTCCCATTCCAATCCTGAGACACTTCCGATAGCATGAGATGTGATATCTCAATGCTTCTACCAAACCTGAGACCCTTCCTTTAGCATGAGATGTGATATCCAACTCCTTCCCATTCCAACCTGAGACCCTTCCTATAGCATGAGAAGGGATATCCAACTCCTTCCCAATCCAATCCTGAGACCCTTCCGATAGCAGAGATGTGATATCTCAATGCTTATACCAAACCTGAGACCCTTCCTATGGCATGAGATGTGATATCCAACTCCTTGCCATTCAAATCCTGAGACCCTCCCTATAACAAGAGATGTCATATCCAACTCCTTCCCATTCCAAACGTGAGACCCTTCCTTTAGCATGAGATGTGATATCCAAATCCTTCACATTCCAATCCGGAGACCCTTCCTATAACATGAGATGTGATATCCAACTCCTTCCCAATCCAATCCTGAGACCCTTGCAGAGATGTGATATCTCAATGCTTATACCAAACCTGAGACCCTTCCTATGGCATGAGATGTGATATCCAACTCCTTGCCATTCAAATCCTGAGACCCTCCCTATAACAAGAGATGTCATATCCAACTCCTTCCCATTCCAAACCTGAGACCCTTCCTTTAGCATGAGATGTGATATCCAAATCCTTCACATTCCAATCCGGAGACCAATCCTATAGCATGAGATGTGATATCTCAATGCTTCTAATACCAAACCTGAGACCCTTCCGATAGCATGAGATGTGATATCTCAATGCTTCAAAAACCAAACATGAGAACCATCCTATAACATGAGATGTGAAATCCAAATCCTTCCCTTCCCAAACCTGAGACTCTTCCTATAGCATGAGATGTGATATCTCAATGCTTCTACCAAACCTGAAACCCTTCCTATAGCATGAGATGTGATATCCAACTCCTTCCCATTCCAATCCTGAGACACTTCCTATAGCATGAGATGTGATATCACAATGCTTCTAATACCAAACCTGAGACCCATCCTATAACATGAGATGTGATATCCAAATCCTTCCCCTTCCAAACCTGAGACCCTTCCTTTAGCATGAGATGTGATATCCAGCTCCTCCCATTCCAATCCTGAGACCCTTCCGATATCATGAGATGTGATATCTCAATGCTTCTAATATCAAAACTGAGACCCTCCCTATAGCATGAGATGTGATATCTAAGTCCTTCCCATTCCAATCCTGAGACCCTTCCGATAGCAGAGATGTGATATCTCAATGCTTATACCAAACCTGAGACCCTTCCTATGGCATGAGATGTGATATCCAACTCCTTGCCATTCAAATCCTGAGACCCTCCCTATAACAAGAGATGTCATATCCAACTCCTTCCCATTCCAAACCTGAGACCCTTCCTTTAGCATGAGATGTGATATCCAAATCCTTCACATTCCAATCCGGAGACCAATCCTATAGCATGAGATGTGATATCTCAATGCTTCTAATACCAAACCTGAGACCCTTCCGATAGCATGAGATGTGATATCTCAATGCTTCAAAAACCAAACATGAGAACCATCCTATAACATGAGATGTGAAATCCAAATCCTTCCCTTCCCAAACCTGAGACTCTTCCTATAGCATGAGATGTGATATCTCAATGCTTCTAATATCAAACTTGAGACCCTCCCTATAGCATGAGATGTGATATCCAAGTCCTTCCCATTCCAATCCTGAGACACTTCCTATAGCATGAGATGTGATATCTCAATGCTTTTAATACCAAACCTGAGACTCTTCCTATAACATGAGATGGGATATCCAACTCCTTCCCATTCCAATCCTGAGACTCTTCTGATAGCAGAGATGTGATATCTCAATGCTTATACCAAACCTGAGACCCTTCCTACGGCATGAGATGTCATATACAACTCCTTCCCATTCCAATCCTGAGACCCTTCCTATAGCATGAGATGTGATATCTCAATGCTTATACCAAACCTGAGACCCTTCCTATAGCATGAGATGTGATATCCAACTCCTTCCCATTCCAATCCCGAGACCCTTCCTATAGCATGAGATGTGATGTCTCAATGCTTCTAATACCAAACCTGAGATCCTTCCTATAACATGAGATGTGATATCCAACTCCTTCCATTCCAATCCTGAGACCCTTCCTATAGCATGAGATTTGATATCTCAATGCTTATACCAAACCTGAGACCCTTCCTATAGCATGAGATGTGATATCCAAGTCTTTCCCATTCCAATCCTTAGACCCTTCATACAGCATGCAATATGATATCTCAATGATTCTAATAACAATCCTGAGACCGGTCCTATAACATGAGATCGGATATCCAACTCCTTCCCGTTCCAAACCTGAGACCCTTCCTTTAGCATGAGATGTAATATCCAGCTCCTTCCCATTCCAATCCTGAGACACTTCCGATAGCATGAGATGTGATATCTCAATGTTCTAATATCAAAACTGAAACCATCCCTATAGCATGAGATGTGATATCCAACTCCTTCCCTTTCCAACCTGAGACCCTTCCTATAGCATGAGAAGGGATATCCAACTCCTTCCCAATCCAATCCTGAGACCCTTCCGATAGCAGAGATGTGATATCTCAATGCTTATACCAAACCTGAGACCCTTCCTATGGCATGAGATGTGATATCCAACACCTTGCCATTCAAATCCTGAGACCCTCCCTATAACAAGAGATGTCATATCCAACTCCTTCCCATTCCAAACCTGAGACCCTTCCTTTAGCATGAGATGTGATATCCAAATCCTTCACATTCCAATCCGGAGACCCTTCCTATAACAGGAGATGTGATATCCAACTCCTTCCCAATCCAATCCTGAGACCCTTCCGATAGCAGAGATGTGATATCTCAATGCTTATACCAAACCTGAGACCCTTCCTATAGCATGAGATGTGATATCCAACTCCTTCCGATTCCAATCCTGAGACCCTTCCTATAGCATGAGATGTGATATCGCAATGCTTCTACCAAAACTGAGACCCTTCCTTTAGCATGAGATGTGATATCCAAGTCCTTCCCATTCCAATCCTGAGACCCTTCCTATAGCATGAGATGTGATATCTCAATGCTTCTAATACCAAACCTGAGATCCTTCCGATAGCATGAGATGTGATATCTCAATGCTTCTAATACCAAACCTGAGATCCTTCCTATAACATGAGATGTAATATCCAAATCCTTCCCCATCCAAACCTGAGACCCTCCCTTTAGCATGAGATGTGATATCCAACTCCTTCCCATTCCAATCCTGATACCCTTCTGATAGCATGAGATGTGATATCTCAATGCCTCTAATACCAAACCTGAGATCCTACCTCTAACATGAAATGTGATATCCAACTCCTTCCCTTTCCAAACCTGAGAGCCTTCCTACAGCATGAGATGTGATATCCAAGTCCTTCCCATTCCAATCTTGAGACCCTTCCTATAACATGAGATGTGATATCCAACTCTTTCCCATTCCAACCTGAGACCTTTCCTATAGCATGAGATGGGATATCCAACAACTCCTTCCAAATCCAATCCTGATACCCTTCCGATAGCATGAGATGTGATATCCCAATGCTTCTACAAAACCTGAGACCCATACCATGGCATGATGTGATATCAAACTCCCGTCCTATACCATGAGACTTGATATCTCAATGCTTCTAATACCAAACCTGAGACCGGTCAAATAACATGAGATGTGATATCCAAATCCTTCCCCTTCCAAACCTGAGACCCTTCCTTTAGCATGAGATGTGATATCCAAATCCTTCCCATTCCAATCCTTAAACCCTTCCTATAGCATGAGATGTGATATCTCAATGTTTCTAATAAAAAACCTGAGACCCTTCCTATAGCAAGAGATGTGATATCCAAATCCTTCCCATTCCAACCTGAGACCCTTCCTATAGCATGAGAAGGGATATCCAACTCCTTCCCATTCCAATCCTTAAACCCTTCCTATAGCATGAGATATGATATCTCAATGTTTCTAATAAAAAACCTGAGACCCTTCCTATAGCAAGAGATGTGATATCCAAATCCTTCCCATTCCAACCTGAGACCCTTCCTATAGCATGAGAAGGGATATCCAACTCCTTCCAATTCAAATACTGCGACCCTTCCAATAGCATATGTGATATCTCAATGCTTCTAATATCAAAACTGAGACCCTCCCTATAGCATGAGATGTGATATCTAACTCCTTCCCATTCCAATCGAGACCCTTCCTATAACATGAGATGTGATATCTCTATGCTTCTAATACCAAACCTGAGCCATTTCTCGTAGTATATGTGATATCCAACTCCTTCCCATTCCAAACTTGTGACCCTTCCTGTAGCATGAAATGTGATTTTCACCCCTTCCAATACCAAACCCGAGACCATTCCCACAGCCTGAGATTTGAAATCTCATTTCTTCCAATACCAAACCCGAGACCCTTCCGATAGGATGAGATTTACTATCTCACTCCTTAAAATACCAAACTCGAGTCCCTTCCTAAAGGATGCGATTCTAATACCAAACCTGAGACCCTCCCTATAACAAGAGATGTCATATCCAACTCCTTCCCATTCCAATCATGAGACTCTTCCTATAGCATGACATGTGATATCGAACTTCCCATTCCAATCCTGAGACTCAGACCTCCCCGTCTAACCTTCTCACCACTCCTAGCTCCCGGATGGATCATGCACTCCTGCTGTCTCCTCTCTCCCTTCTTCTGCTTCCTTTCCTCTCTCCTTCCTCATCTGCCCTAGGTCAGGCTCCTTCTACACCTCCGCAGGGATTACTGATTTGTACCCCTCCCCACTCTCAACTCTCACTCAGTTTCAAAAACTCATCTGACATCTGCCATTTCCTGGAAGAACCCGACCTTGATGTTCTTGGTCTAACCGAGACATGGTTGACGGCCAGCGCTGTCTCGAGCTTTGACACTTTCCTCCCTGATGACAAGTTCCTCTCCATGCCCAGATCCAACCGTTCTTGTGGGGGGAGCATCCTTGATTCCTGTAGTAAATTGCTTTCCTTTGCAGGCCGACTCCTCTCACGAATGCCTTGTCTGCATGCATTCTCTCTTTCCTGGCCATTCTCTCACCGTGGCTATTTGCCTACCCCCTTCCTCTCTCAGTGGATGGACTTCTCCATCCTAGCCTCCTACCACTCAACTCCGCCTACTTGGAGAATTCAACATGAACCTGTATGCTTCCTGACCTGGACTTTTACGAGATCTGCAACTGTACATGTCACTGGCCCTACACACTGCAGGGAATACTCAGGATTTTCTGATCTCAGACCTCCCCCTCTGTTACCCTCTCAACAATCCTCTCCCATGGTGATCAAGTTCTCATCTCCAAAGAAGGCTACCTACCAGCTGTTCCTCCTCAGTGGAGTTCTCCCTTTCTGTCTCTGCTCCCTGCACCGTTTCGCGTTGCAAACACTCGCTTCCCAGCTCTCTGGTTTAGACGCGTGTTCCCTGCCTTCTCTCCTCTTCCCGCTGCCTTCAAATCAACAAATGAGCTTCAAAAGATACACGGTGCTCAGAATGCTTTATAACACCCATTATTCATCATATAGCCGTAACCCGCTAGACGTATTGAAATGTGCTGTAAACTAGCAAACCCAGCTAGAAAATGTACTTTCCTCGCGTTTTTGTAAATGCGAATTCTGATGGGTTCCCATGTATGTACTGTGTCCGTGCGTTTGTTGTCGAATCCTGAAGTTTTTAACCACTGTTCTCCCATACAAGGGGGGTTCAACATCTACTGCTGTTCACAGGTTCACAGGCTGAATGTATACGGTTGAAATCTTCAAGGCATTATCAGCTTTCCTGACTGTTTTGGAACGTCATTTGTTGATTTGAAGGCAGCGGGAAGAGGAGAGAAGGCAGGGAACACGCGTCGAAACCAGAGAGCTGGGAAGCGAGTACTTGCAACGCGAAACGGTGCAGGGAGCAGGGACAGAAAGGGAGAACTCCACTGAGGAGGAACAGCTGGCAGTTAGCCTTCTTTGGAGAAGAGAACGTGATCACCACGGGAGAGGATTGTTGAGAGGGTTACAGAGGGGGAGGTCTGAGATCTGAAAATCCTGAGTATTCCCTGCAGTGTGTAGGGCCAGATACATGAAGAGTTGCAGATCTCGTAAAAGTCCAGGTCAGGAAGCATACAGGTTCATGTGGAATTCTCCAAGTAGGCGGAGTTGAGTGGTAGGAGGCTAGGATGGAGAAGTCCATCCACTGAGAGAGGAAGGGGGTAGGCAAATAGCCACGGTGAGAGATTCGCCAGGAAAGAGAGAATGCATGCAGACAAGGCATTCGTGAGAGGAGTCGGCCTGCAAAGGAAAGCAATTTACTACAGGAATCAAGGATACTCCCCCTCAAGAACGGTTGGATCTGGGCATGGAGAGGAACTTGTCATCAGGGAGGAAAGTGTCAAAGCTCGAGATAGCGCTGGCCGTCAACCATGTCTCGGTTAGACCAAGAACATCAAGGTCGGGTACTTCCAGGAAATGGCAGATGTCAGATGAGTGTTTGAAACTGAGTGAGAGTTGAGAGTGGGGAGGGGTACAAATCAGTAATCCCTGCGGAGGTGTAGAAGGAGCCTGACCTAGGGCAGATGAGGAAGGAGACAGGAAAGGAAGCAGAAGAAGGGAGCGAAGAGACAGCAGGAGTTCATGATCAATCCGGGAGCTAGGAGTGGTGAGAAGGTTAGACGGGGAGGTCTGAGTCTCAGGATTGGAATGGGAAGTTCGATATCACATGTCATGCTATAGGAAGAGTCTCAGGATTGGAATGGGAAGGAGTTGGATATGACATCTCTTGTTGTAGGGAGAGTCTCAGGTTTGGTATTAGAATCACATCCTTTAGGAAGGGACTCGAGTTTGGTATTTTAAGGAGTGAGATAGTAAATCTCATCCTATCGGAAGGGTCTCGGGTTTGGTATTGGAAGAAATGAGATTTCAAATCTCAGGCTGTGGGAATGGTCTCGGGTTTGGCATTGGAAGGGGTGAGAAATCACATTTCATGCTACAGGAAGGGTCACAAGTTTGGAATGGGAAGGAGTTGGATATCACATGAAGGGGCACAGGTTTGGTATTAGTAGCAAAGAGATATCACATCTCGTTATAGGAAGGGTCTCGATTGGAATGGGAAGGAGTTGGATATCACATCTCATGCTATAGGGAGGTTCTCAGGTTTGATATTAGAAGCATTGAGATATCACATCTCATGCTATGGGAAGGGTCTCAGGATTGGAATGGGAAGGAGTAGGATATCACATATGCTAAAGGAAAGGTCTCAGGTTTGGAAGGGGAAGGATTTGGATCTCACATCTCATGTTTTAGGACGGGTCTCAGGTTTGGTATTAGAAGCCTTGAGATATCACATATGGTATGATAAGGGTCTCAGGATTGGAAAGGGAAGGAGTTGGACATCACATCTCAAGCTATCTCAGGATTGGAATGGGAAGGAGTTTGATATCACATCTCGAGCTATAGGAAGGGTCTCAGGTTTGGGAAGGGAAGGATTGGGATTTCACATCTCATGTTATAGGATGGTTCTCAGGTTTGGTATTAGAAACATTGAGATATCACATCTCATGCTATAGGAAGGGTCTCAGGATTGGAATGTGAAGGATTTGGATATCACATCATGCTAAAGGTAGGGTCTCAGGTTTGGTATAAGCATTGAGATATCACATCTCTGCTATCGGAAGGGTCTCAGGATTGGATTGGGAAGGAGTTGGATATCCCTTATGCTATAGGAAGGGTATCAGGTTGGAATGGGAAGGAGTTGGATATCACATCTCATGCTATAGGAAGGGTCTCAAGATTGAAATGGGAAGGATTTGGATATCACATCTCTTGCTATAGGAAGGGTCTCAGGTTTTTTATTAGAAACATTGAGATATCACATCTCATGCTATAGGAAGGGTTTCAGGATTGGAATGGGAAGGAGTTGGATATCCCTTCTCATGCTAAAGGAAGGTCAGGTTGGAATGGGAAGGAGTTGGATATCACATCTCGTTATAGGAAGGGTCTCAGGATTGGAATGGGAAGGATTTGGATATCACATCTCTTGCTATAGGAAGGGTCTCAGGTTTTTTATTAGAAACATTGAGCCATCACATCTCATGCTATAGGAAGGGTTTCAGAATTGGAATGGAAGGATTTGGATATCACATCTCATGCTAATTGAAGGGTCTCAGGTTTGGAAGGGGAAGGATTTGGATATCATATCTCATGTTATAGGACGGGTCCCAGGTTTGGTATTAGAAGCATTGAGATATCACATCTCATGCTATAGGAGGTGTCTCAGGATTGGAATGGGAAGGAGTTGGATATCACGTCTCATGTTATAGGAAGGGTCTCAGGATTGGAATGGCAAGGAGTTGGATATCACATCTCATGCTAAAGGAAGGGTCTCAGGTTTGATAGAAGCATTGAGATCACATCTCATGCTATAGGAAGGAACTCACGATTGCAATGGGAAGGAGTTGGATATCACATATCATGCCATAGGATGGGTCATCAGGTTTGGTATAAGCATTGAGATATCACATCTCTGCTATCGGAAGGGTCTCAGGATAGGCATCGGAAGGACTTAGATACTCATACTATAGGGAGGGTCTCAGTTTTGATATTAGAAGCATTGAGCTATCACATCTCATGCTATCGGAAGGGTCTCAGGATTGGAATGGGATGGAGTTGGATACAACATCTCAAGCTATCTCAGGATTGGAATGGGAAGGAGTTTGATATCACATCTCAAGCTATAGGAAGGGTCTCAGGTTTGGAAAGGGAAGGATTTGGATTTCACATCTCATGTTATAGGATGGTTCTCATGTTTGGTTTTAGTAGCATTGAGATATCACATCTCATGCTATCGGAAGGGTCTCAGGTTTGGAAAGGGAAGGATTTGGAGTTCACATGTTATAGGATGGTTCTCAGGTTTGGTTTTAGAAGCATTACGATATAACATCTCATGCTATAGGAAGGGTCTCAGGTTTGGAATGGGAAGGAGTTGGATATCACATTGAATGGGAAGGAGTTTGATATCACATCTCAAGCTATAGGAAGGGTCTCAGGTTTGGAAAGGGAATGATTTGGATTTCACATCTCATGTTATAGGATGGTTCTCATGTTTGGTTTTAGAAGCATTGAGATATCACATCTCATGCTATCAGAAGGGTCTCAGGTTTGGAATGGGAAGGAGTTTGATATCACATCTCATGCTATAGGAAGGATCTCAGGTTTGGTATTAGAAGCATTGAGATATCACATCTCATGCTATAGGAAGGGTCTCAGGATTGGAATCGGAAGGAGTTGTATATGACATCTCATGCTGTTAAGACGGATTTCTGAACTCTGTCCTGGTGGCGCAGAAGTTCAGAAGGCCAACCTAATTACTTGGAACAGGGTAACCTCTGGACGAACCAGACCAATCAAGGTAGCGATCGGATTTGGATATCACATCTCATGTTATAGGACGGGTCCCAGGTTTGGTATTAGAAGCATTGAGATATCACAACTCATGCTATAGGAAGGGTCTCAGGATTGGAATGGGAAGGAGTTGGATATCACATGTCATGCTAAAGGAAGGGTTTCAGGTTTGATAGAAGCATTGAGATTTCACATCTCATGCTATAGGAAGGGTCTCAGGATTGGAATGGGAAGGAGTTGGATATCACATCTCATGCCATAGGAAGGGTCTCAGATTTGGTATAAGCATTGAGATATCACATCTCTGCTATCGGAAGGGTCTCAGGATAGGAATGGGAAGGACTTAGATATCACATCTCATGCTATAGGGAGGGTCTCAGTTTTGATATTAGAAGCATTGAGATATCACATCTCATGCTATCGGAAGGGTCCCAGGATTGGAATGGGAAGGAGTTGGATATCACATCTCAAGCTATCTCAGGATTGGAATGGGAAGGAGTTTGATATCACATCTCAAGCTATAGGAAGGGTCTCAGGTTTGGAAAGGGAAGGATTTGGATTTCACATCTCATGTTGTAGGATGGTTCTCATGTTTGGTTTTAGAAGCATTGAGATATCACATCTCATGCTATCGGAAGGGTCTCAGGTTTGGAAAGGGAAGGATTTGGATTTCACATATGTTATAGGATGGTTCTCAGGTTTGGTTTTAGAAGCAGTAAGATATCACATCTCATGCTATAGGAAGGGTCTCAGGTTTGGAATGGGAAGGAGTTGGATACAAATCTCATGTTATAGGAAGGATCTCAGGTTTGGTATTAGAAGCATTGAGATATCACATATCATGCTATAGGAAAGGTCTCAGGATTGAAATGGGAAGGAGTTGGATATCACATCACATGCTAAAGGAAAGGTCTCAGGTTTGGAAGGGGAAGGATTTGGATCTCACATATGTTTTAGGACGGGTGTCAGGTTTGGTATTAGAAGCATTGAGATATCACATCTCATGGTATAGGAAGGGTCTCAGGATTGGAATGGGAAGGAGTTGGATAGCACATCTCAAGCTATCTCAGGATTGGAATGGGAAGGAGTTTGATATCACATCTCAAGCTATAGGAAGGGTCTCAGGTTTGGAAACGGAATGATTTGGATTTCACATGTTACAGGATAGTTCTCATGTTTGGTTTTAGAAGCATTGAGATATCACATCTCATGTTATAGGAAGGATCTCAGGTTTGGTATTAGAAGCATTGAGATATCACATCTCATGCTATAGGAAGGGTCTCAGGTTTGGAATGGGAAGGAGTTGGATATCACATCTCATGCTATAGGAAGGATCTCAGGTTTGGTGTTAGAAGCATTGAGATATCAGATCTCATGCTATCGGAAGGATCTCAGGTTTGGTATTAGAAGCATTGAGATATCACATCTCATGCTACCAGAAGGGTCTCAGGATTGGAATGGGAAGGAGTCGGATATCACATCTCATGCTAAAGGGAGGGTTTCAGGTTTGGAAGTGGAAGGATTTGGATATCACATCTCATGTTATAGGAAGATCTCAGGTTTGGTATTAGAAGCATTGAGATATCACATCTCATGCTATCGGAAGGATCTCAGGTTTGGTATTAGAAGCATTGAGATATCACATCTCATGCTATAGGAAGGGTCTCAGGATTGGAATGGGAAGGAGTTGGATATCACATCTCATGCTATAGGAAGGGTCTCAGGTTTGGTATTACAAACATTGTGATATTACATCTCATGCTATAGGAAGGGTTTCAGGATTGGATTGGGAAGGAGTTGGATATCACATCTCATGCTATAGGAAGGGTCTCAGGTTTGGAATGGGAAGGATTTGTACATCACATCTCTTGCTATAGGAAGGGCCTCAGGTTTGGTAAGAGAAACATTAAGATATCACATCTCATGCTATCGGAAGGGTCTCAGGATTGGAATGGGAAGGAGTTGGATATCACATCTCAAGCTATCTCAGGATTGGAATGGGAAGGAGTTTGATATCACATCTCAAGCTATAGGAAGGGTCTCATGTTTGGAAGGGGAAGGATTTGGATTTCACATCTCATGTTTTAGGACGGGTCTCAGGTTTGGTATTAGAAACATTGAGATATCACATCTCATGGTATAGGAAGGGTTTCAGGATTGGAATGGGAAGGAGTTGGATATCACATCTCATGCAATAGGAAGGTTCTCAGGTTTGATAGAAGCATTGAGATATCACATCTCATGCTATAGGAAGGGTCTCAGGATTGGAATGGGAAGGAGTTGGATATCACATCTCATGCCATAGGAAGAGTCTCAGGTTTGGTATAAGCATTGAGATATCACATCTCTGCTATCGTAAGGGTCTCAGGATTGGAATAGGAAGGAGTTGGATATCCCATCTCATGCTTTAAGAAGGGTCTCAGGTTTGGTATTAGAAGCATTGAGATATCACATCTCATGCTATAGGAAGGGTCTAAGGATTGGAATGGGAAGGAGTTGGATATCACATCTTATGCTATAGGAAGGGTCTCAGGTTTGGTATTACAAGCATTGTGATATTATATCTCATGCTATAGGAAGGGTCTCAGGATTGGATTGGGAAGGAGTTGGATATCACATCTCATGCTATAGGAAGGGTCTCAGGTTTGGAATGGGAAGGGTTTGTACATCACATCCCTTGCTATAGGAAGGGCTTCAGGTTTGGTATGAGAAACATTGAGATATCACATCTCATGTTATAGGAAGGATATCAGGTTTGGTATTAGAAGCATTGAGATATCACATCTCATGATATAGGAAGGGTCTCAGGATTGGAATGGGAAGGAGTTGGATATCACATCTCATGCTATAGGAAGGGTCTCAGGTTTGGTAGAAGCATTGAGATATCACATCTCATGCTATAGGAAGGGTCTCTGGATTGGAATGGGAAGTAGTTGTATATGACATCTCATGCCATAGGAAGGGTAGCACATATGCTATAGGAAGGGTCTCAGGTTTGGAACACGGGAAGGAGTTGGATATCACATCTCATGCTTTAAGAAGGGTCTCAGTTTTGGTATTAGAAGCATTGAGATATCACATCTCATGCTATAGGAAGGGTCTCAGGATTGGAATGGGAACGAGTTGGATATCACATCTCATGCTATAGGAAGGGTCTCAGGATTGGATTGGGAAGGAGTCGGATATCACATCCCATGCTATAGGAAAGGTCTCAGGTTTGGAATGGGAATGATTTGTATATCACATCTCTTGCTATAGGAAGGGCCTCAGGTTTGGTATCAGAAACATTGAGATATCACATCTCATGGTATAGGAAGGATCTCAGTATTGGAATGGAAAGGGGTTGGATATCACATCTCATGTTATAGGAAGGATATCAGGTTTGGTATTAGAAGCATTGAGATATCACATCTCATGCCATAGGAAGGGTCTCCGGATTGGAATGGGAAGTAGTTGTATATGACATCTCATGCCATAGGAAGGGTAGCACATATGCTATAGGAAGGGTCTCAGGTTTGGAACACGGGAAGGAGTTGGATATCACATCTCATGCTTTAAGAAGGGTCTCAGTTTTGGTATTAGAAGCATTGAGATATCACATCTCATGCTATAGGAAGGGTCTCAGGATTGGAATGGGAACGAGTTGGATATCACATCTCATGCTATAGGAAGGGTCTCAGGATTGGATTGGGAAGGAGTCGGATATCACATCCCATGCTATAGGAAAGGTCTCAGGTTTGGAATGGGAATGATTTGTATATCACATCTCTTGCTATAGGAAGGGCCTCAGGTTTGGTATCAGAAACATTGAGATATCACATCTCATGGTATAGGAAGGATCTCAGTATTGGAATGGAAAGGGGTTGGATATCACATCTCATGTTATAGGAAGGATATCAGGTTTGGTATTAGAAGCATTGAGATATCACATCTCATGCTATAGGAAGGGTCTCAGGATTGGAATGGGAAGGAGTTGGATATCACATCTCATGCTATAGGAAGGGTCTCAGGTTTGGTAGAAGCATTGAGATATCACATCTCATGCTATAGGAAGGGTCTCAGGATTGGAATGGGAAGGAGTAGTATATGACATCTCATGCCATAGGAAGGGTCTCAGGTTTGGTATAAGCATTGAGATATCACATCTCTGCTATCGGAAGGGTCTCGGGATTGGAATGGGAAGGAGTTGGATATTACATTCTTGCTATAGGAAGGGTCTCAGGTTTGGAATGGGAAGGAGTTGAATATCCCATCTCATGTCATAGGAAGGATCTCAGGTTTGCTATTAGAAGCACTGAGATATCACATCTCATGCTATAGGAATGGTCTCAGGATTGGAATGGGAAGGAGTTGGATATTACATTCTTGCTATAGGAAGCGTCTCAGGTTTGGAACGGGAAGGAGTTGGATATCACATCTCATGCTTTAAGAAGGGTCTCAGTTTTGGTATTAGAAGCATTGAGATATCACATCTCATGCTATAGGAAGGGTCTCAGGATTGGAATGGGAAGGAGTTGGATATCACATCTCATGCTATAGGAAGGGTCTCAGGTTTGGTATTACAAGCATTGCGATATTACATCTCATGCTATAGGAAGGGTCTCAGGTTTGGAATGGGGAGGATTTGTATATCACATCTCTTGCTACAGGAAGGGCCTCAGGTTTGGTATGAGAAACATTGAGATATCACATCTCATGGTATAGGAAGGATCTCAGGATTGGAATGGGAAGGAGTTGGATATCACATCTCATGTTATAGGAAGGATATCAGGTTTGGTATTAGAAGCATTGAGATATCACATCTCATGCTATAGGAAGTGTCTCTGTTTTGGGATGGGAAGGAGTTGGAGATAACATCTCATGCTATATGAAGGGTCTCAGGTTTGGTATTAGAAGCTTTGAGATATCACATTTCATACTATAGGAAGGGTCTCTGGTTTGGGATGGGAAGGAGTTGGATATCACATCTCATGCTATAACAAGGGTCTCAGGTTTGGTATTAGAAGCATTGAGATATCACATCTCATGCTATAGGAAGGGTCTCAGGTTTGGAATGGGAAGGAGTTGGATATCACATCTCAGGCTATAGGAAGGATCTCAGTTTTGGAATGAGAAGGAGTTGGATATCACATATCATGTTATATGAAGGCTCTCAGGTTTGGTATTAGAAGCATTGAGATATCACATCTCATGCTATAGTAAGGGTCTCAGGATTGGCATGGGAAGGAGTTTGATATTACATCTCATGCTAAAGGAAGGGTCTCCGGTTTGGAATGGGAAGGAGTTGGATATCACATCTCATGTTATAGGAAGGATCTCAGGTTTGGTATTAGAAACATTGAGATAACACATCTCATGCTATAGGAAGGGTCTCAGGATTGAAATGGGAAGGAGTTGGATATCACATCTCGTGCTATCGTAAGGGTCTCAGGATTGGAATAAGAAGGAGTTGGATATCCCATCTCATGCTTTAAGAAGGGTCTCAGGTTTGGTATTAGAAGCATTGAGATATCACATCTCATGCTATAGGAAGGGTCTAAGGATTGGAATGGGAAGGAGTTGGATATCACACATGCTATAGGAAGGGTCTCAGGTTTGGTATTACAAGCATTGTGATATTACATCTCATGCTATAGGAAGGGTCTCAGGATTGGATTGGGAAGTAGTTGGCTATCACATCTGATGCTATAGGAAGGGTCTCAGGTTTGGAATGGGAAGGATTTGTACATCACATCTCTTGCTATAGGAAGGGCCTCAGGTTTGGTATGAGAAACATTGAAATATCACATCTCATGGTATAGGAAGGATCTCAGGATTGGAATGTGAAGGAGTTGGATATCACATCTCGTGTTATAGGAAGGATATCAAGTTTGGTATTAGAAGCATTGAGATATCACATCTCATGCTATAGGAAGGGTCTCAGGTTTGGTAGAAGCATTGAGATATCACATCTCATGCTATAGGAAGGGTCTCAGGATTGGAATGGGAAGGAGTAGTATATGACCTCTCATGCCATAGGAATGGTCTCAGGTTTGGTACAAGCATTGAGATATCACATCTCTGCTATCGGAAGGGTCTCAGGTTTGGAAAGGGAAGGAGTTGGATATCACGTCTCATGCTATAGGAAGGTTCTCAGGTTTGGTATTAGAAGCATTGAGATATCACATCTCATGCTATAGAAAGGGTCTCAGTATTGGAATGGGAAGGAGTTGGATATCACATCTCATGCTACAGGAAGGGTCTCAGGTTTGGAATGGGAAGGAATTGGATATCACATCTCATGTTATAGGAAGGATCTCAGGTCTGGTATTAGAAGCATTGTGATATCACATCTCATGCCATAGGAAGGGTCTCAGGTTTGGAGTGGGAAGGAGTTGGATATCACATCTCATGCTATAGGAAGGGTCTCAGGTTTGGTAGAAGCATTGAGATATCACATCTCATGCTATAGGAAGGGTCTCCGGATTGGAATGGGTAGTAGTTGTATATTACATCTCATGCCATAGGAAGGGTCTCAGGTTTGGTATAAGCATTGAGATATCACATCTCTGCTATCGGAAGGGTCTCAGGATTGGAATGGGAAGGAGTTGGATATCCCATCTCATGTTATAGGAAGGGTCTCAGGTTTGGTATTAGAAGCATTGAGATATCACATCTCATGCTATAGGAACGGTCTCAGGATTGGGATGGGAAGGACTTGGATATCTCATCTCATGTTATAGGACGGGTCTCAGGTGTGGTATTAGAAGGATTGAGATATCACATCGCATGCTGTAGGAAGGGTCTCAGGTTTGGAATGGGAAGGAATTGGATATCACATCTCATGTCATAGGAAGGATCTCAGGTTTGCTATTAGAAACATTGAGATATCACTTCTCAAGCTATAGGAAGGGTCTCAGGTTTGGAAAGGGAAGGATTTGGATTTCACATCTCATGTTGTAGGATGGTTCTCATGTTTGGTTTTAGAAGCATTGAGATATCACATCTCCTGCTATCGGAAGGGTCTCAGGTTTGGAAAGGGAAGGATTTGGATTTCACATATGTTATAGGATGGTTCTCAGGTTTGGTTTTAGAAGCAGTATGATATCACATCTCATGCTATAGGAAGGGTCTCAGGTTTGGAATGGGAAGGAGTTGGATACAAATCTCATGTTATAGGAAGGATCTCAGGTTTGGTATTAGAAGCATTGAGATATCACATATCATGCTATAGGAAAGGTCTCAGGATTGGAATGGGAAGGAGTTGGATATCACATCACATGCTAAAGGAAAGGTCTCAGGTTTGGAAGGGGAAGGATTTGGATCTCACATGTTTTAGGACGGGTGTCAGGTTTGGTATTAGAAGCATTGAGATATCACATCTCATGGTATAGGAAGGGTCTCAGGATTGGAATGGGAAGGAGTTGGATAGCACATCTCAAGCTATCTCAGGATTGGAATGGGAAGGAGTTTGATATCACATCTCAAGCTATAGGAAGGGTCTCAGGTTTGGAAAGGGAATGATTTGGATTTCACATGTTACAGGATAGTTCTCATGTTTGGTTTTAGAAGCATTGAGATATCACATCTCATGTTATAGGAAGGATCTCAGGTTTGGTATTAGAAGCATTGAGATATCACATCTCATGCTATAGGAAGGGTCTCAGGTTTGGAATGAGAAGGAGTTGGATATCACATCTCATGCTATAGGAAGGATCTCAGGTTTGGTGTTAGAAGCATTGAGATATCAGATCTCATGCTATCGGAAGGATCTCAGGTTTGGTATTAGAAGCATTGAGATATCACATCTCATGCTACCAGAAGGGTCTCAGGATTGGAATGGGAAGGAGTCGGATATCACATCTCATGCTAAAGGGAGGGTTTCAGGTTTGGAAGTGGAAGGATTTGGATATCACATCTCATGTTATAGGAAGATCTCAGGTTTGGTATTAGAAGCATTGAGATATCACATCTCATGCTATCGGAAGGATCTCAGGTTTGGTATTAGAAGCATTGAGATATCACATCTCATGCTATAGGAAGGGTCTCAGGATTGGAATGGGAAGGAGTTGGATATCACATCTCATGCTATAGGAAGGGTCTCAGGTTTGGTATTACAAACATTGTGATATTACATCTCATGCTATAGGAAGGGTTTCAGGATTGGATTGGGAAGGAGTTGGATATCACATCTCATGCTATAGGAAGGGTCTCAGGTTTGGAATGGGAAGGATTTGTACATCACATCTCTTGCTATAGGAAGGGCCTCAGGTTTGGTAAGAGAAACATTAAGATATCACATCTCATGCTATCGGAAGGGTCTCAGGATTGGAATGGGAAGGAGTTGGATATCACATCTCAAGCTATCTCAGGATTGGAATGGGAAGGAGTTTGATATCACATCTCAAGCTATAGGAAGGGTCTCAAGTTTGGAAGGGGAAGGATTTGGATTTCACATCTCATGTTTTAGGAGGGGTCTCAGGTTTGGTATTAGAAACATTGAGATATCACATCTCATGGTATAGGAAGGGGTTCAGGATTGGAATGGGAAGGAGTTGGATATCACATCTCATGCAATAGGAAGGGTCTCAGGTTTGATAGAAGCATTGAGATATCACATCTCATGCTATAGGAAGGGTCTCAGGATTGGAATGGGAAGGAGTTGGATATCACATCTCATGCCATAGGAAGAGTCTCAGGTTTGGTATAAGCATTGAGATATCACATCTCTGCTATCGTAAGGGTCTCAGGATTGGAATAGGAAGGAGTTGGATATCCCATCTCATGCTTTAAGAAGGGTCTCAGGTTTGGTATTAGAAGCATTGAGATATCACATCTCATGCTATAGCAAGGGTCTAAGGATTGGAATGGGAAGGAGTTGGATATCACATCTTATGCTATAGGAAGGGTCTCAGGCTTGGTATTACAAGCATTGTGATATTATATCTCATGCTATAGGAAGGGTCTCAGGATTGGATTGGGAAGGAGTTGGATATCACATCTCATGCTATAGGAAGGGTCTCAGGTTTGGAATGGGAAGGGTTTGTACATCACATCTCTTGCTATAGGAAGGGCCTCAGGTTTGGTATGAGAAACATTGAGATATCACATCTCATGTTATAGGAAGGATATCAGGTTTGGTATTAGAAGCATTGAGATATCACATCTCATGATATAGGAAGGGTCTCAGGATTGGAATGGGAAGGAGTTGGATATCACATCTCATGCTATAGGAAGGGTCTCAGGTTTGGTAGAAGCATTGAGATATCACATCTCATGCTATAGGAAGGGTCTCCGGATTGGAATGGGAAGTAGTTGTATATGACATCTCATGCCATAGGAAGGGTAGCACATATGCTATAGGAAGGGTCTCAGGTTTGGAACACGGGAAGGAGTTGGATATCACATCTCATGCTTTAAGAAGGGTCTCAGTTTTGGTATTAGAAGCATTGAGATATCACATCTCATGCTATAGGAAGGGTCTCAGGATTGGAATGGGAACGAGTTGGATATCACATCTCATGCTATAGGAAGGGTCTCAGGATTGGATTGGGAAGGAGTCGGATATCACATCCCATGCTATAGGAAAGGTCTCAGGTTTGGAATGGGAATGATTTGTATATCACATCTCTTGTTTGTTTGTTTGTTTGTTTGTTTGTTTATTTATTGTGCGCACCAGACCCTAGGGTAACAGGGCGCAAGAGAACAAGGAGGTTTACAGCTTAGTTAACGTTTACAGGTTACAGATTAGTTAACGTTACAGGTTACAGGCAAAGTGGACATTTCGAGTCTGCAGGGTAGGGCAAGTGCAAGTGCAGATAAGGCGTAGCTAAACAGTCAAATCTATGGCGATCAAACAGTAAAAGCAGGTTGGTACAAACATAATAAGAAGACGTTACGTATAAAGTGACATACGCTATGTCGCATTCTCAATAAGCCATTTTATGGTGTTCTTTCTGAAGTTATTGAAGGTTTGGTCAGATCTGAGTGCAAGGGGTAGGGAGTTCCATAACTGTGCTGCCTTAACTGGGAAGCTGGAACCTCCAATGGTGGCTAGTTTGAATCTGGGCACTAGGAGGCAGTTGGGTCTGGCTGTCCTTGTGAGTCTCGTTGGATTTTTCCTGTTGAAGCGTTCTGAGAGGTATCGGGGAGCTTTGTTGTTTAGGCATTTGTGGATAAGGGACGCAGATTTAAGGTTGATTTTTTCTTGGGTGGAAAGCCATTTGTGTCTTCGACTTATTTCTGAAATGTGTGCACTTCTGGGGATACTTAAGGCCGCTCTAAGTGCATTGTTTTGGAGTACTTGGATTCTGTGGATGATTTGTTTGGTAGTCCCTATGTAGAGGGCGTTACAATAATCTAATTTCGATAAGATGAGGGCTCTAGCTAGAATAAGACAACTGTCCTCTGAGAGGAATGGTTTCCCAGCTCGTATTAACTTGCATGTATAGGCAGTGGATGATGACAATGAGTTCACCTGTTTGGTGAAAGATAGTGTCGCATCGAGGTAAAAACCTAGGGTTTTTACTTCTCTGGCGACCTTGATAGTGTTGCCATCTATGATGAAGGCGGAGTAGTTTTGGTTAAGTTTGGAGATACGGGCTGCCGTGCCCAGGATGATGAGCTCTGTTTTGTCATCGTTCAAGCATAGGCCATGGTTGGCCATCCATGCCTGAACGATGCTGTAGACTCTATTCACCAGAGCCAGGTCTTCGACGTAATCCCCAGTAAGTGGTAAGAGAATCTGAGTATCATCTGCATAGTTAGTGTAGGTGATACCCAGATTATCAAGATCGTCAAAGAGTGGCTTGGTGAAGATGTTATAGAGTGTCGGCGAGACGCAGGATCCCTGGGGCACTCCGCAAGTGATTGGGATAGGGTCTGCTGCCGCTGCAGGGGAGAACACCCTCATAGTCCTGTCACTAAGAAATGATTGAATCCAGACTATAGCCTCCTCTGAGAAGTGGGCAGCCGAGTCCAAGTGATTACATAGGACTTTATGGTCCACAAGATCGAAGGCGGCTGAGATGTCTAGAAGGAGGAGGAGAGCTAATTTTCCCTCGTCTCTGAGTGAATCTATTTGGGCTTTTAGGTCGATAAGGGCAGTCTCTGTACCGTGTTGCGGCCGGAAACCGGATTGGCGGGTGCCGAGGAGATGGTTCATCTCAAGGAAGTTCTGGATCTGGGTGTATGCTACCTTGTCTAATATTTTTAGTAGGAAGGGAACCGTGGTGATGGGCCTGTAGTTAGTAGGAATGTTGGGGTCCAGTGTTTGCTTTTTTAGGAGGGGGAGTACCCAAGATTCCTTTAGGTTGCGGGGGATGGTGCCCGTAGTAAAGGAGGCATTGATAAGTTTTGTGATGAAGGGGGCTAAATCCCTAGCCGCATCCTTGATCAGTTGTGCGGGACATTGGTCGCCTTTGCAATTAGAAGGTTTGAGAGTCAAAATGGTCTTCTCTACCTCAATTACTGAGACCTTGGAGAAGCGGAATTGAGTGGATTCTGGGTTGTTGGATGAGGGGGTTTTGACTATCAGAGGTAGAGTTGGCAGGGAGGCTTTCTTTAGGGCAATTTTTGTTTGGAGGTTAGATACTTTGTTGGTTAGTGCCAGTTGTATGTCTGTGCACCAAGTTTTGTCTTTGATGGAGTCATCCTGTACTGTGATGGGAGTTTCCAATTCCTTTAGGATGGAGAATAGCTCCTTCATGCTGGAGTTGGATTGGGAGATCCTATTATTATAGGTTTCTTGTTTGGCTAGGATGATGTCTCTTTTGTATTGCGAGGAGATGTTAATTAGGTTAGTTTTATTTTCAGCGGTCGGATGTCGGTTCCAAGCTGTTTCACATTTTCTCTTCTGTATTCTTAAGTTTTTTAGGTGGGGTGTAAACCATGAGTTCAAGTGCTTTTTAGGTTTACTGATCCGAAGTTTGAAAGGAGCAGTACTGTCAAGAGCAGAGCACATGGCTGCGTTGAATGCATCCACTAGGATGCCTGGGTCAGAGTGGTCAGGTAGGGAATTTAGTTTGGGTAGGATGTGGGGCAGAATATTGTCGGCTGTAATGTTTTTCTTGTTTCTCGTTAAGGTAGGTGTGGCTGGCGAGGGTGTTAAGACTATGGGTCTTTTGGTGTTAAGGGTGAAGGAGATAAGGTAATGGTCAGACCATATTTGGGGGGTGATGGCTGTTATAGAGGGGTGACAGTTGTGACTGGCAATCCAGTCTAGTGTTCTTCCCTTGATATGTGTGGGAGTATTCACGCACTGCGTGAAGCCTAGCACTGACAGAGTGTTGGCTGTGGCAGTAGCATGATGGTCGTTGATATCGTTGAGCCCTAGATTGAAGTCTCCTAGTATTAGTGTTTGGGAGGATTCTTTTAGCTTCTCAGAAATAACAGTGGTGATGTCTTCAGTGAAGGTGCTGACGGGGCCAGGGGGTCGATAGATAAGGTGGATATTTAGTGTTTGGGAGTTGGCAATTGGTAATTTGATAGAGAGAAGCTCGCAGGATTTGAGGGAGGGTGTGGGTGTGATTCTCATAGAGAGATTAGATTTGGCGATAATTGCAATTCCTCCACCGCGCGAGTCTAGTCTGTCAGCTCTGAGAATGGTATAATTCTCTGGGACTGCCAGAGTGAGAGCCGGACCTGCTGCATCGTGGAGCCAAGATTCAGTAATGGCGATGAAGTCAAGGCTATTATCCCGTATGATATCTGCTATGTCAGTGGCATGGGCGACTAATGATCTGGCATTAATTAGAGCAGCTTTTAGTTCAGGTTCTAGCTGTGTTGTGAGCGGAAGTTTGGCTATAAGTTTCTTGATTTTGTGGTGTGGTTGGTGTCTGAGAGGAGCGGTGATTACCGGTGGTCGGCATATTTTGGGTCGGAGGTGTTCTAGGTTAATGTTATATTTAGTAATAGGTTCGAATATTTTAGGTAGTCGAGCCCGGAGTCTAAGCTTCCTTTGTTCTAAGTTGCAGGGTTTAGAGATGAGTTGTATGTGGGCACCAAGGCCCTCTGTAGGCAGAACTGTAGGCATGGTCGTGTAGATGATGGTAAGGATAATTGTCATTGCTATAGGAAGGGCCTCAGGTTTGGTATCAGAAACATTGAGATATCACATCTCATGGTATAGGAAGGATCTCAGTATTGGAATGGAAAGGGGTTGGATATCACATCTCATGTTATAGGAAGGATATCAGGTTTGGTATTAGAAGCATTGAGATATCACATCTCATGCTATAGGAAGGGTCTCAGGATTGGAATGGGAAGGAGTTGGATATCACATCTCATGCTATAGGAAGGGTCTCAGGTTTGGTAGAAGCATTGAGATATCACATCTCATGCTATAGGAAGGGTCTCAGGATTGGAATGGGAAGGAGTAGTATATGACATCTCATGCCATAGGAAGGGTCTCAGGTTTGGTATAAGCATTGAGATATCACATCTCTCCTATCGGAAGTGTCTCAGGATTGGAATGGGAAGGAATTGGATATCCCATCTCATGTCATAGGAAGGATCTCAGGTTTGCTATTAGAAGCACTGAGATATCACATCTCATGCTATAGGAATGGTCTCAGGATTGGAATGGGAAGGAGTTGGATATTACATTCTTGCTATAGGAAGGGTCTCAGGTTTGGAATGGGAATGAGTTGGATATCCCATCTCATGTCATAGGAAGGATCTCAGGTTTGCTATTAGAAGCACTGAGATATCACATCTCATGCTATAGGAATGGTCTCAGGATTGGAATGGGAAGGAGTTGGATATTACATTCTTGCTATAGGAAGGGTCTCAGGTTTGGAACGGGAAGGAGTTGGATATCACATCTCATGCTTTAAGAAGGGTCTCAGTTTTGGTATTAGAAGAATTGAGATATCACATCTCATGCTATAGGAAGGGTCTCAGGATTGGAATGGGAAGGAGTTGGATATCACATCTCATGCTATAGGAAGGGTCTCAGGTTTGGTATTACAAGCATTGCGATATTACATCTCATGCTATAGGAAGGGTCTCAGGTTTGGAATGGGGAGGATTTGTATATCACATCTCTTGCTATAGGAAGGGCCTCAGGTTTGGTATGAGAAACATTGAGATATCACATCTCATGGTATAGGAAGGATCTCAGGATTGGAATGGGAAGGAGTTGGATATCACATCTCATGTTATAGGAAGGATATCAGGTTTGGTATTAGAAGCATTGAGATATCACATCTCATGCTATAGGAAGTGTCTCTGTTTTGGGATGGGAAGGAGTTGGAGATAACATCTCATGCTATATGAAGGGTCTCAGGTTTGGTATTAGAAGCATTGAGATATCACATCTCATGCTATAGGAAGGGTCTCAGGTTTGGAATGGGAAGGAGTTGGATATCACATCTCAGGCTATAGGAAGGATCTCAGTTTTGGAATGAGAAGGAGTTGGATATCACATATCATGTTATATGAAGGCTCTCAGGTTTGGTATTAGAAGCATTGAGATATCACATCTCATGCTATAGTAAGGGTCTCAGGATTGGCATGGGAAGGAGTTTGATATCACATCTCATGCTAAAGGAAGGGTCTCCGGTTTGGAATGGGAAGGAGTTGGATATCACATCTCATGTTATAGGAAGGATCTCAGGTTTGGTATTAGAAACATTGAGATAACACATCTCATGCTATAGGAAGGGTCTCAGGATTGAAATGGGAAGGAGTTGGATATCACATCTCATGCTATCGTAAGGGTCTCAGGATTGGAATAGGAAGGAGTTGGATATCCCATCTCATGCTTTAAGAAGGGTCTCAGGTTTGGTATTAGAAGCATTGAGATATCACATCTCATGCTATAGGAAGGGTCTAAGGATTGGAATGGGAAGGAGTTGGATATCACACATGCTATAGGAAGGGTCTCAGGTTTGGTATTACAAGCATTGTGATATTACATCTCATGCTATAGGAAGGGTCTCAGGATTGGATTGGGAAGTAGTTGGATATCACATCTGATGCTATAGGAAGGGTCTCAGGTTTGGAATGGGAAAGATTTGTACATCACATCTCTTGCTATAGGAAGGGCCTCAGGTTTGGTATGAGAAACATTGAAATATCACATCTCATGGTATAGGAAGGATCTCAGGATTGGAATGTGAAGGAGTTGGATATCACATCTCGTGTTATAGGAAGGATATCAAGTTTGGTATTAGAAGCATTGAGATATCACATCTCATGCTATAGGAAGGGTCTCAGGTTTGGTAGAAGCATTGAGATATCACATCTCATGCTATAGGAAGGGTCTCAGGATTGGAATGGGAAGGAGTATGATATCACATCTCATGCTAAAGGAAGGGTCTCCGGTTTGGAATGTGAAGGAGTTGGATATCACATCTCATGTTATAGGAAGGATCTCAGGTTTGGTATTAGAAACATTGAGATAACACATCTCATGCTATAGGAAGGGTCTCAGGATTGAAATGGGAAGGAGTTGGATATCACATCTCATGCTATCGTAAGGGTCTCAGGATTGGAATAGGAAGGAGTTGGATATCCCATCTCATGCTTTAAGAAGGGTCTCAGGTTTGGTATTAGAAGCATTGAGATATCACATCTCATGCTATAGGAAGGGTCTAAGGATTGGAATGGGAAGGAGTTGGATATCACACATGCTATAGGAAGGGTCTCAGGTTTGGTATTACAAGCATTGTGATATTACATCTCATGCTATAGGAAGGGTCTCAGGATTGGATTGGGAAGTAGTTGGATATCACATCTGATGCTATAGGAAGGGTCTCAGGTTTGGAATGGGAAGGATTTGTACATCACATCTCTTGCTATAGGAAGGGCCTCAGGTTTGGTATGAGAAACATTGAAATATCACATCTCATGGTATAGGAAGGATCTCAGGATTGGAATGTGAAGGAGTTGGATATCACATCTCGTGTTATAGGAAGGATATCAAGTTTGGTATTAGAAGCATTGAGATATCACATCTCATGCTATAGGAAGGGTCTCAGGTTTGGTAGAAGCATTGAGATATCACATCTCATGCTATAGGAAGGGTCTCAGGATTGGAATGGGAAGGAGTAGTATATGACCTCTCATGCCATAGGAATGGTCTCAGGTTTGGTACAAGCATTGAGATATCACATCTCTGCTATCGGAAGGGTCTCAGGTTTGGAAAGGGAAGGAGTTGGATATCACGTCTCATGCTATAGGAAGGTTCTGAGGTTTGGTATTAGAAGCATTGAGATATCACATCTCATGCTATAGGAAGGGTCTCAGTATTGGAATGGGAAGGAGTTGGATATCACATCTCATGCTACAGGAAGGGTCTCAGGTTTGGAATGGGAAGGAATTGGATATCACATCTCATGTTATAGGAAGGATCTCAGGTCTGGTATTAGAAGCATTGTGATATCACATCTCATGCCATAGGAAGGGTCTCAGGTTTGGAGTGGGAAGGAGTTGGATATCACATCTCATGCTATAGGAAGGGTCTCAGGTTTGGTAGAAGCATTGAGATATCACATCTCATGCTATAGGAAGGGTCTCCGGATTGGAATGGGTAGTAGTTGTATATTACATCTCATGCCATAGGAAGGGTCTCAGGTTTGGTATAAGCATTGAGATATCACATCTCTGCTATCGGAAGGGTCTCAGGATTGGAATGGGAAGGAGTTGGATATCCCATCTCATGTTATAGGAAGGGTCTCAGGTTTGGTATTAGAAGCATTGAGATATCACATCTCATGCTATAGGAAAGGTCTCAGGATTGGGATGGGAAGGACTTGGATATCTCATCTCATGTTATAGGACGGGTCTCAGGTGTGGTATTAGAAGGATTGAGATATCACATCGCATGCTGTAGGAAGGGTCTCAGGTTTGGAATGGGAAGGAATTGGATATCACATCTCATGTCATAGGAAGGATCTCAGGTTTGCTATTAGAAGCATTGAGATATCACTTCTCAAGCTATAGGAAGGGTCTCAGGTTTGGAAAGGGAAGGATTTGGATTTCACATCTCATGTTGTAGGATGGTTCTCATGTTTGGTTTTAGAAGCATTGAGATATCACATCTCATGCTATCGGAAGGGTCTCAGGTTTGGAAAGGGAAGGATTTGGATTTCACATATGTTATAGGATGGTTCTCAGGTTTGGTTTTAGAAGCAGTAAGATATCACATCTCATGTTATAGGAAAGGTCTCAGGATTGGAATGGGAAGGAGTTGGATATCACATCACATGCTAAAGGAAAGGTCTCAGGTTTGGAAGGGGAAGGATTTGGATATCCCATCTCATGTCATAGGAAGGATCTCAGGTTTGCTATTAGAAGCACTGAGATATCACATCTCATGCTATCGGAAGGGTCTCAGGTTTGGAATGGGAAGGAGTTGGATACAAATCTCATGTTATAGGAAGGATCTCAGGTTTGGTATTAGAAGCATTGAGATATCACATATCATGCTATAGGAAAGGTCTCAGGATTGGAATGGGAAGGAGTTGGATATCACATCACATGCTAAAGGAAAGGTCTCAGGTTTGGAAGGGGAAGGATTTGGATCTCACATATGTTTTAGGACGGGTGTCAGGTTTGGTATTAGAAGCATTGAGATATCACATCTCATGGTATAGGATGGGTCTCAGGATTGGAATGGGAAGGAGTTGGATAGCACATCTCAAGCTATCTCAGGATTGGAATGGGAAGGAGTTTGATATCACATCTCAAGCTATAGGAAGGGTCTCAGGTTTGGAAAGGGAATGATTTGGATTTCACATGTTACAGGATAGTTCTCATGTTTGGTTTTAGAAGCATTGGGATATCACATCTCATGTTATAGGAAGGATCTCAGGTTTGGTATTAGAAGCATTGAGATATCACATCTCATGCTATAGGAAGGGTCTCAGGTTTGGAATGGGAAGGAGTTGGATATCACATCTCATGCTATAGGAAGGATCTCAGGTTTGGTGTTAGAAGCATTGAGATATCAGATCTCATGCTATCGGAAGGATCTCAGGTTTGGTATTAGAAGCATTGAGATATCACATCTCATGCTACCAGAAGGGTCTCAGGATTGGAATGGGAAGGAGTCGGATATCACATCTCATGCTAAAGGGAGGGTTTCAGGTTTGGAAGTGGAAGGATTTGGATATCACATCTCATGTTATAGGAAGATCTCAGGTTTGGTATTAGAAGCATTGAGATATCACATCTCATGCTATCGGAAGGATCTCAGGTTTGGTATTAGAAGCATTGAGATATCACATCTCATGCTATAGGAAGGGTCTCAGGATTGGAATGGGAAGGAGTTGGATATCACATCTCATGCTATAGGAAGGGTCTCAGGTTTGGTATTACAAACATTGTGATATTACATCTCATGCTATAGGAAGGGTTTCAGGATTGGATTGGGAAGGAGTTGGATATCACATCTCATGCTATAGGAAGGGTCTCAGGTTTGGAATGGGAAGGATTTGTACATCACATCTCTTGCTATAGGAAGGGCCTCAGGTTTGGTAAGAGAAACATTAAGATATCACATCTCATGCTATCGGAAGGGTCTCAGGATTGGAATGGGAAGGAGTTGGATATCACATCTCAAGCTATCTCAGGATTGGAATGGGAAGGAGTTTGATATCACATCTCAAGCTATAGGAAGGGTCTCAAGTTTGGAAGGGGAAGGATTTGGATTTCACATCTCATGGTTTAGGACGGGTCTCAGGTTTGGTATTAGAAACATTGAGATATCACATCTCATGGTATAGGAAGGGTTTCAGGATTGGAATGGGAAGGAGTTGGATATCACATCTCATGCAATAGGAAGGGTCTCAGGTTTGATAGAAGCATTGAGATATCACATCTCATGCTATAGGAAGGGTCTCAGGATTGGAATGGGAAGGAGTTGGATATCACATCTCATGCCATAGGAAGAGTCTCAGGTTTGGTATAAGCATTGAGATATCACATCTCTGCTATCGTAAGGGTCTCAGGATTGGAATAGGAAGGAGTTGGATATCCCATCTCATGCTTTAAGAAGGGTCTCAGGTTTGGTATTAGAAGCATTGAGATATCACATCTCATGCTATAGGAAGGGTCTAAGGATTGGAATGGGAAGGAGTTGGATATCACATCTTATGCTATAGGAAGGGTCTCAGGTTTGGTATTACAAGCATTGTGATATTATATCTCATGCTATAGGAAGGGTCTCAGGATTGGATTGGGAAGGAGTTATATATCACATCTCATGCTATAGGAAGGGTCTCAGGTTTGGAATGGGAAGGGTTTGTACATCACATCTCTTGCTATAGGAAGGGCCTCAGGTTTGGTATGAGAAACATTGAGATATCACATCTCATGTTATAGGAAGGATATCAGGTTTGGTATTAGAAGCATTGAGATATCACATCTCATGATATAGGAAGGGTCTCAGGATTGGAATGGGAAGGAGTTGGATATCACATCTCATGCTATAGGAAGGGTCTCAGGTTTGGTAGAAGCATTGAGATATCACATCTCATGCTATAGGAAGGGTCTCTGGATTGGAATGGGAAGTAGTTGTATATGACATCTCATGCCATAGGAAGGGTAGCACATATGCTATAGGAAGGGTCTCAGGTTTGGAACACGGGAAGGAGTTGGATATCACATCTCATGCTTTAAGAAGGGTCTCAGTTTTGGTATTAGAAGCATTGAGATATCACATCTCATGCTATAGGAAGGGTCTCAGGATTGGAATGGGAACGAGTTGGATATCACATCTCATGCTATAGGAAGGGTCTCAGGTTTGGAATGGGAATGATTTGTATATCACATCTCTTGCTATAGGAAGGGCCTCAGGTTTGGTATCAGAAACATTGAGATATCACATCTCATGGTATAGGAAGGATCTCAGTATTGGAATGGAAAGGGGTTGGATATCACATCTCATGTTATAGTAAGGATATCAGGTTTGGTATTAGAAGCATTGAGATATCACATCTAATGCTATAGGAAGGGTCTCAAGTTTGGAAGGGGAAGGATTTGGATTTCACATCTCATGGTTTAGGACGGGTCTCAGGTTTGGTATTAGAAACATTGAGATATCACATCTCATGGTATAGGAAGGGTTTCAGGATTGGAATGGGAAGTAGTTGTATATGACATCTCATGCCATAGGAAGGGTAGCACATATGCTATAGGAAGGGTCTCAGGTTTGGAACACGGGAAGGAGTTGGATATCACATCTCATGCTTTAAGAAGGGTCTCAGTTTTGGTATTAGAAGCATTGAGATATCACATCTCATGCTATAGGAAGGGTCTCAGGATTGGATTGGGAAGGAGTCGGATATCACATCCCATGCAATAGGAAAGGTCTCAGGTTTGGAATGGGAATGATTTGTATATCACATCTCTTGCTATAGGAAGGGCCTCAGGTTTGGTATCAGAAACATTGAGATATCACATCTCATGGTATAGGAAGGATCTCAGTATTGGAATGGAAAGGGGTTGGATATCACATCTCATGTTATAGTAAGGATATCAGGTTTGGTATTAGAAGCATTGAGATATCACATCTAATGCTATAGGAAGGGTCTCAGGATTGGAATGGGAAGGAGTTGGATATCACATCTCATGCTATAGGAAGGGTCTCAGGTTTGGTAGAAGCATTAAGATATCACATCTCATGCTATAGGAAGGGTCTCTGGATTGGAATGGGAAGTAGTTGTATATGACATCTCATGCCATAGGAAGGGTAGCACATATGCTATAGGAAGGGTCTCAGGTTTGGAACACGGGAAGGAGTTGGATATCACATCTCATGCTTTAAGAAGGGTCTCAGTTTTGGTATTAGAAGCATTGAGATATCACATCTAATGCTATAGGAAGGGTCTCAGGATTGGAATGGGAAGGAGTTGGATATCACATCTCATGCTATAGGAAGGGTCTCAGGTTTGGTAGAAGCATTGAGATATCACATCTCATGCTATAGGAAGGGTCTCTGGATTGGAATGGGAAGTAGTTGTATATGACATCTCATGCCATAGGAAGGGTAGCACATATGCTATAGGAAGGGTCTCAGGTTTGGAACACGGGAAGGAGTTGGATATCACATCTCATGCTTTAAGAAGGGTCTCAGTTTTGGTATTAGAAGCATTGAGATATCACATCTCATGCTATAGGAAGGGTCTCAGGATTGGATTGGGAAGGAGTCGGATATCACATCCCATGCAATAGGAAAGGTCTCAGGTTTGGAATGGGAATGATTTGTATATCACATCTCTTGCTATAGGAAGGGCCTCAGGTTTGGTATCAGAAACATTGAGATATCACATCTCATGGTATAGGAAGGATCTCAGTATTGGAATGGAAAGGGGTTGGATATCACATCTCATGTTATAGTAAGGATATCAGGTTTGGTATTAGAAGCATTGAGATATCACATCTAATGCTATAGGAAGGGTCTCAGGATTGGAATGGGAAGGAGTTGGATATCACATCTCATGCTATAGGAAGGGTCTCAGGTTTGGTAGAAGCATTAAGATATCACATCTCATGCTATAGGAAGGGTCTCAGGATTGGAATGGGAAGGAGTAGTATATGACATCTCATGCCATAGGAAGGGTCTCAGGTTTGGTATAAGCATTGAGATATCACATCTCTGCTATCGGAAGGGTCTCGGGATTGGAATGGGAAGGAGTTGGATATTACATTCTTGCTATAGGAAGGGTCTCAGGTTTGGAACGGGAAGGAATTGGATATCCCATCTCATGTCATAGGAAGGATCTCAGGTTTGCTATTAGAAGCACTGAGATATCACATCTCATGCTATAGGAATGGTCTCAGGATTGGAATGGGAAGGAGTTGGATATTACATTCTTGCTATAGGAAGGGTCTCAGGTTTGGAACGGGAAGGAGTTGGATATCACATCTCATGCTTTAAGAAGGGTCTCAGTTTTGGTATTAGAAGCATTGAGATATCACATCTCATGCTCTAGGAAGGGTCTCAGGATTGGAATGGGAAGGAGTTGGATATCACATCTCATGCTATAGGAAGGGTCTCAGGTTTGGTATTACAAGCATTGCGATATTACATCTCATGCTATAGGAAGGGTCTCAGGTTTGGAATGGGGAGGATTTGTATATCACATCTCTTGCTATAGGAAGGGCCTCAGGTTTGGTATGAGAAACATTGAGATATCACATCTCATGGTATAGGAAGGATCTCAGGATTGGAATGGGAAGGAGTTGGATATCACATCTCATGTTATAGGAAGGATATCAGGTTTGGTATTAGAAGCATTGAGATATCACATCTCATGCTATAGGAAGGGTCTCTGTTTTGGGATGGGAAGGAGTTGGAGATAACATCTCATGCTATATGAAGGGTCACAGGTTTGGTATTAGAAGCTTTGAGATATCACATTTCATACTATAGGAAGGGTCTCTGGTTTGGGATGGGAAGGAGTTGGATATCACATCTCATGCTATAACAAGGGTCTCAGGTTTGGTATTAGAAGCATTGAGATATCACATCTCATGCTATAGGAAGGGTCTCAGGTTTGGAATGGGAAGGAGTTGGATATCACATCTCAGGCTATAGGAAGGATCTCAGGTTTGGAATGAGAAGGAGTTGGATATCACATATCATGTTATATGAAGGCTCTCAGGTTTGGTATTAGAAGCATTGAGATATCACATCTCATGCTATAGTAAGGGTCTCAGGATTGGCATGGGAAGGAGTTTAATATCACATCTCATGCTAAAGGAAGGGTCTCCGGTTTGGAATGGGAAGGAGTTGGATATCACATCTCATGTTATAGGAAGGATCTCAGGTTTGGTATTAGAAACATTGAGATAACACATCTCATGCTATAGGAAGGGTCTCAGGATTGAAATGGGAAGGAGTTGGATATCACATCTCATGCTATCGTAAGGGTCTCAGGATTGGAATAGGAAGGAGTTGGATATCCCATCTCATGCTTTAAGAAGGGTCTCAGGTTTGGTATTAGAAGCATTGAGATATCACATCTCATGCTATAGGAAGGGTCTAAGGATTGGAATGGGAAGGAGTTGGATATCACACATGCTATAGGAAGGGTCTCAGGTTTGGTATTACAAGCATTGTGATATTACATCTCATGCTATAGGAAGGGTCTCAGGATTGGATTGGGAAGGAGTTGGATATCACATCTGATGCTATAGGAAAGGTCTCAGGTTTGGAATGGGAAGGATTTGTACATCACATCTCTTGCTATAGGAAGGGCCTCAGGTTTGGTATGAGAAACATTGAAATATCACATCTCATGGTATAGGAAGGATCTCAGGATGGGAATGTGAAGGAGTTGGATATCACATCTCGTGTTATAGGAAGGATATCAAGTTTGGTATTAGAAGCATTGAGATATCACATCTCATGCTATAGGAAGGGTCTCAGGTTTGGTAGAAGCATTGAGATATCACATCTCATGCTATAGGAAGGGTCTCAGGATTGGAATGGGAAGGAGTAGTATATGACCTCTCATGCCATAGGGAGGGTCTCAGGTTTGGTACAAGCATTGAGATATCACATCTCTGCTATCGGAAGGGTCTCAGGTTTGGAAAGGGAAGGAGTTGGATATCACGTCTCATGCTATAGGAAGGTTCTCAGGTTTGGTATTAGAAGCATTGAGATATCACATCTCATGCTATAGGAAGGGTCTCAGTATTGGAATGGGAAGGAGTTGGATATCACATCTCATGCTACAGGAAGGGTCTCAGGTTTGGAATGGGAAGGAATTGGATATCACATCTCATGTTATCGGAAGGATCTCAGGTCTGGTATTAGAAGCATTGTGATATCACATCTCATGCCATAGGAAGGGTCTCAGGTTTGGAGTGGGAAGGAGTTGGATATCACATCTCATGCTATAGGAAGGATCTCAGGTTTGCTATTAGAAGCATTGAGATATCACTTCTCATGCTATAGGAATGGTCTCAGGATTGGAATGGGAAGGAGTTGGATATTACATTCTTGCTATATGAAGGGTCTCAGGTTTGGAATGGGAAGGAGTTGGATGTCACATATGCTATAGGAAGGGTCTCAGGTTTGGAACAGGAAGTAGTTGGATATCACATCTCATGCTTTAAGAAGGGTCTCAGTTTTGGTATTAAAAGCATTGAGATATCACATATCATGCTATACGAAGGGTCTCAGGATTGGAATGGGAAGGAGTTGGATATCACATCTCATGCTATAGGAATGGTCTCGGGTTTGGTATTACAAGCATTGTGATATTACATCTCATGCTATAGGAAGGGTCTCAGGATTGGATTGGGAAAGAGTCGGATATCACATCTCATGCTATAGGAAGGGTCTCAGGTTTGGAATGGGAAGGATTTGTATATCACATCTCTTGCTATAGGAAGGGCCTCAGGTTTGGTATGAGAAACATTGAGATATTACATCTCATGGTTTAGGAAGGATCTCAGTATTGGAATGGAAAGGAGTTGGATATCACATCTCATGTTATAGGAAGGATATCAGGTTTGGTATTAGAAGCATTGAGACATCACATCTCATGCTATAGGAAGGGTCTCAGGATTGGAATGGGAAGGAGTTGGATATCACATCTCATGCTATAGGAAGGGTCTCAAGTTTGGTAGAAGCATTGAGATATCACATCTCATGCTATAGGAAGGGTCCCAGGATTGGAATGGGAAGCAGTAGTATATGACATCTCATGCCATAGGAAGGGTCTCAGGTTTGGTATAAGCATTGAGATATCACATCTCTGCTATCGGAAGGGTCTCGGGATTGGAATGGTAAGGAGTTTATATATCACATCTCATGTTATAGGAAGGATATCATGTTTGGTATTAGAAGCATTGAGATATCACATCTCATGCTATAGGAAGGATCTCAGGATTGGAATGGGAAGGACTTGGATATCACATCTCATGCTATAGGGAGGGTCTCAGGTTTGATATTAGAAGCATTGAGATATCACATCTCATGCTATCGGAAGGGTCTCAGGATTGGAATGGGAAGGAGTTGGATATCACATCTCATGCTAAAGGAAGGGTCTCAGGCTTGGAAGGGGAAGGATTTGGATATCACATCTCATGTTGTAGGACGGGTCTCAGGTTTGGTACTACAAGCATTGAGATATCACATCTCATGGTATAGGAAGGGTCTCAGGATTGGAATGGGAAGGAGTTGGATATCACATCTCAAGCTATAGGAAGGGTCTCAGGATTGGAATGGGAAGGAGTTTGATATCACATCTCATGCCATAGGAAGGGTCTCAGTTTTGGTAGAAGCATTGAGAAATGACATCTCATGCTATCGGAAGGGTCTCAGGATTGGATTGGGAAGGAGTTGGATATCCCATCTCATGCTATATGAAGGGTGTCAGGTTTGGTATTAGAAGCATTGAGATATCACATCTCGTGCTATAGGAAGGGTCTCAGGATTGGAATGGGAAGGAGTAGGATATCACATCTCATGCTATAGGAAGGGTCTCAGGTTTGGTATTAGAAGCATTGAGATATCAATTCTCATGGTATAGGAAGGGTCTCAGAATTGGAATGGGAAGGAGTTGGATATCACATCCATGTTATAGGAAGGGTCTCAGGATTGGAATGCGAAGGATTTGGATATCACATCTCTTGCTATAGGAAGGGTCTCAGGTTTTTTATTAGACACATTGAGATATCACATCTCATGCTAAAGAAAGGGTTTCAGGATTCGAATGGGAAGGATTTGGATATCATATCTCATGTTATAGGACGGGTCCCAGGTTTGGTATTAGAAGCACTGAGATATCACATCTCATGCTATCAGAAGGGTCTCAGGATTGGAATGGGAAGGAGTTGGATATCACATCTCATGCTAAAGGGAGGGTCTCAGGTTTGGAAGGGGAAGGATTTGGATATCACATCTCATGTTATCGGAAGGATCTCAGGTTTGGTATTAGAAGCATTGAGATATCACATCTCATGCTATAGGAAGGGTCTCAGGATTGGAATGGGAAGGAGATGGATATCACATCTCATGCTAAAGGAAGGGTCTCATGTTTGGTAGAAGCATTGAGATATCACATCTCATGCTATAGGAAGGGTCTCCGGATTGGAATGGGAAGTAGTTGTATATGACATCTCATGCCATAGGAAGGGTAGCACATATGCTATAGGAAGGGTCTCAGGTTTGGAACATGGGAAGGAGTTGGATATCACATCTCATGCTTTAAGAAGGGTCTCAGTTTTGGTATTAGAAGCATTGAGATATCACATCTCATGCTATAGGAAGGGTCTCAGGATTGGAATGGGAACGAGTTGGAAATCACATCTCATGCTATAGGAAGGGTCTCAGGATTGGATTGGGAAGGAGTCGGATATCACATCCCATGCTATAGGAAAGGTCTCAGGTTTGGAATGGGAATGATTTGTATATCACATCTCTTGCTATAGGAAGGCCCTCAGGTTTGGTATCAGAAACATTGAGATAGCACATCTCATGGTATAGGAAGGATCTCAGTATTGGAATGGGAGGTCTCAGGAATGGAAGGGGAAGGATTTGGATATCACATCTCATGTTATAGGAAGGATCTCAGGTTTGGTATTAGAAGCATTGAGATATCACATCTCATGCTATCGGAAGGATCTCAGGTTTGGTATTAGAGGCATTGAGATATCACATCTCATGCTAAAGGGAGGGTCTCAGGTTTGGAAGGGGAAGGATGTTGATATCACATCTCTTGTTATAGGAAGGATCACAGGTTTGGTATTAGAAGCATTGAGATATCACATCTCATGCTATCGGAAGGGTCTCAGGTTTTGAACGGGAAGGAGTTGGATATCACATCTTATGTTATAGGAAGAGTCTCAGGTTTGGTATAAGCATTGAGATATCACATCTCTGCTATCGGAGGTGTCTCAGGATTGGGATGGGAAGGAATTGGATATCACATCTCATGCTATAGGAAGGGTATCAGGTTTGGAACGGGAAGGAGTTGGATATCCCATCTCATGTTATAGGACGGGTCTCAGGTTTGATATTAGAAGCATTGAGATATCACATTGCATGCTGTAGGAAGGGTCTCAGGTTTGGTATTAGAAGCATTGAGATATCACATCTCATGCTATCAGAACGGTCTCAGGATTGGAATGGGAAGGAGTTGGATATCACATCTCATGTTATAGGAAGGGTCTCAGGTTTGGTATTAGAAGCATTGAGATATCACATCTCATGCTATCGGAAGGGTCTCAGGTTTTGAACGGGAAGGAGTTGGATATCACATCTTATGTTATAGGAAGAGTCTCAGGTTTGGTATAAGCATTGAGATATCACATCTCTGCTATCGGAGGTGTCTCAGGATTGGGATGGGAAGGAATTGGATATCACATCTCATGCTATAGGAAGGGTATCAGGTTTGGAACGGGAAGGAGTTGGATATCCCATCTCATGTTATAGGACGGGTCTCAGGTTTGATATTAGAAGCATTGAGATATCACATTGCATGCTGTAGGAAGGGTCTCAGGTTTGGTATTAGAAGCATTGAGATATCACATCTCATGCTATCAGAACGGTCTCAGGATTGGAATGGGAAGGAGTTGGATATCACATCTCATGCTAAAGGGAGGGTCTCAGGTTTGGAAGGGGAAGGATTTGGATATCACATCTCATGTTATCGGAAGGATCTCAGGTTTGGTATTAGAAGTATTGAGATATCACATCTCAGGCTATAGGAAGGGTCTCAGGATTGGAATGGGAATGAGTTGGATATCACATCTCATGCTAAAGGAAGGGTCTCAGGTTTGGTAGAAGCATTGAGATATCACATCTCATGCTATAGGAAGGGTCTCAGGATTGGAATGGGAAGGACTTAGATATCACATATCATGCTATAGGGAGGGTCTCATTTTTGGTATTAGAAGCATTGAGATATCACATCTCATGCTATCGGAAGGGTCTCAGGTTTTGAACGGGAAGGAGTTGGATATCACATCTTATGTTATAGGAAGAGTCTCAGGTTTGGTATAAGCATTGAGATATCACATCTCATGCTATCGGAAGTGTCTCAGGATTGGAATGGGAAGGAGCTGGGTATCACATCTCATGTTATAGGAAGGATCTCAGGTTTGGTATTAGAAGCATTGAGATATCACATCTCATGCTATAGGAAGGGTCTCAGGATTGAAATGGGAAGGAGTTGGATATCACATCTCATGCTATCGTAAGGGTCTCAGGATTGGAATAGGAAGGAGTTGGATATCCCATCTCATGCTTTAAGAAGGGTCTCAGGTTTGGTATTAGAAGCATTGAGATATCACATCTCATGCTATAGGAAGGGTCTAAGGATTGGAATGGGAAGGAGTTGGATATCACACATGCTATAGGAAGGGTCTCAGGTTTGGTATTACAAGCATTGTGATATTACATCTCATGCTATAGGAAGGGTCTCAGGATTGGATTGGGAAGGAGTTGGATATCACATCTGATGCTCTAGGAAAGGTCTCAGGTTTGGAATGGGAAGGATTTGTACATCACATCTCTTGCTATAGGAAGGGCCTCAGGTTTGGTATGAGAAACATTGAAATATCACATCTCATGGTATAGGAAGGATCTCAGGATGGGAATGTGAAGGAGTTGGATATCACATCTCGTGTTATAGGAAGGATATCAAGTTTGGTATTAGAAGCATTGAGATATCACATCTCATGCTATAGGAAGGGTCTCAGGTTTGGTAGAAGCATTGAGATATCACATCTCATGCTATAGGAAGGGTCTCAGGATTGGAATGGGAAGGAGTAGTATATGACCTCTCATGCCATAGGGAGGGTCTCAGGTTTGGTACAAGCATTGAGATATCACATCTCTGCTATCGGAAGGGTCTCAGGTTTGGAAAGGGAAGGAGTTGGATATCACGTCTCATGCTATAGGAAGGTTCTCAGGTTTGGTATTAGAAGCATTGAGATATCACATCTCATGCTATAGGAAGGGTCTCAGTATTGGAATGGGAAGGAGTTGGATATCACATCTCATGCTACAGGAAGGGTCTCAGGTTTGGAATGGGAAGGAATTGGATATCACATCTCATGTTATCGGAAGGATCTCAGGTCTGGTATTAGAAGCATTGTGATATCACATCTCATGCCATAGGAAGGGTCTCAGGTTTGGAGTGGGAAGGAGTTGGATATCACATCTCATGCTATAGGAAGGATCTCAGGTTTGCTATTAGAAGCATTGAGATATCACTTCTCATGCTATAGGAATGGTCTCAGGATTGGAATGGGAAGGAGTTGGATATTACATTCTTGCTATATGAAGGGTCTCAGGTTTGGAATGGGAAGGAGTTGGATGTCACATATGCTATAGGAAGGGTCTCAGGTTTGGAACAGGAAGTAGTTGGATATCACATCTCATGCTTTAAGAAGGGTCTCAGTTTTGGTATTAAAAGCATTGAGATATCACATCTCATGCTATAGGAAGGGTCTCAGGATTGGAATGGGAAGGAGTTGGATATCACATCTCATGCTATAGGAATGGTCTCAGGTTTGGTATTACAAGCATTGTGATATTACATCTCATGCTATAGGAAGGGTCTCAGGATTGGATTGGGAAAGAGTCGGATATCACATCTCATGCTATAGGAAGGGTCTCAGGTTTGGAATGGGAAGGATTTGTATATCACATCTCTTGCTATAGGAAGGGCCTCAGGTTTGGTATGAGAAACATTGAGATATTACATCTCATGGTTTAGGAAGGATCTCAGTATTGGAATGGAAAGGAGTTGGATATCACATCTCATGTTATAGGAAGGATATCAGGTTTGGTATTAGAAGCATTGAGACATCACATCTCATGCTATAGGAAGGGTCTCAGGATTGGAATGGGAAGGAGTTGGATATCACATCTCATGCTATAGGAAGGGTCTCAAGTTTGGTAGAAGCATTGAGATATCACATCTCATGCTATAGGAAGGGTCCCAGGATTGGAATGGGAAGCAGTAGTATATGACATCTCATGCCATAGGAAGGGTCTCAGGTTTGGTATAAGCATTGAGATATCACATCTCTGCTATCGGAAGGGTCTCGGGATTGGAATGGTAAGGAGTTTATATATCACATCTCATGTTATAGGAAGGATATCATGTTTGGTATTAGAAGCATTGAGATATCACATCTCATGCTATAGGAAGGATCTCAGGATTGGAATGGGAAGGACTTGGATATCACATCTCATGCTATAGGGAGGGTCTCAGGTTTGATATTAGAAGCATTGAGATATCACATCTCATGCTATCGGAAGGGTCTCAGGATTGGAATGGGAAGGAGTTGGATATCACATCTCATGCTAAAGGAAGGGTCTCAGGCTTGGAAGGGGAAGGATTTGGATATCACATCTCATGTTGTAGGACGGGTCTCAGGTTTGGTACTACAAGCATTGAGATATCACATCTCATGGTATAGGAAGGGTCTCAGGATTGGAATGGGAAGGAGTTGGATATCACATCTCAAGCTATAGGAAGGGTCTCAGGATTGGAATGGGAAGGAGTTTGATATCACATCTCATGCCATAGGAAGGGTCTCAGTTTTGGTAGAAGCATTGAGAAATGACATCTCATGCTATCGGAAGGGTCTCAGGATTGGATTGGGAAGGAGTTGGATATCCCATCTCATGCTATATGAAGGGTGTCAGGTTTGGTATTAGAAGCATTGAGATATCACATCTCGTGCTATAGGAAGGGTCTCAGGATTGGAATGGGAAGGAGTAGGATATCACATCTCATGCTATAGGAAGGGTCTCAGGTTTGGTATTAGAAGCATTGAGATATCAATTCTCATGGTATAGGAAGGGTCTCAGAATTGGAATGGGAAGGAGTTGGATATCACATCCATGTTATAGGAAGGGTCTCAGGATTGGAATGCGAAGGATTTGGATATCACATCTCTTGCTATAGGAAGGGTCTCAGGTTTTTTATTAGACACATTGAGATATCACATCTCATGCTAAAGAAAGGGTTTCAGGATTCGAATGGGAAGGATTTGGATATCATATCTCATGTTATAGGACGGGTCCCAGGTTTGGTATTAGAAGCACTGAGATATCACATCTCATGCTATCAGAAGGGTCTCAGGATTGGAATGGGAAGGAGTTGGATATCACATCTCATGCTAAAGGGAGGGTCTCAGGTTTGGAAGGGGAAGGATTTGGATATCACATCTCATGTTATCGGAAGGATCTCAGGTTTGGTATTAGAAGCATTGAGATATCACATCTCATGCTATAGGAAGGGTCTCAGGATTGGAATGGGAAGGAGATGGATATCACATCTCATGCTAAAGGAAGGGTCTCATGTTTGGTAGAAGCATTGAGATATCACATCTCATGCTATAGGAAGGGTCTCCGGATTGGAATGGGAAGTAGTTGTATATGACATCTCATGCCATAGGAAGGGTAGCACATATGCTATAGGAAGGGTCTCAGGTTTGGAACATGGGAAGGAGTTGGATATCACATCTCATGCTTTAAGAAGGGTCTCAGTTTTGGTATTAGAAGCATTGAGATATCACATCTCATGCTATAGGAAGGGTCTCAGGATTGGAATGGGAACGAGTTGGAAATCACATCTCATGCTATAGGAAGGGTCTCAGGATTGGATTGGGAAGGAGTCGGATATCACATCCCATGCTATAGGAAAGGTCTCAGGTTTGGAATGGGAATGATTTGTATATCACATCTCTTGCTATAGGAAGGCCCTCAGGTTTGGTATCAGAAACATTGAGATATCACATCTCATGGTATAGGAAGGATCTCAGTATTGGAATGGGAGGTCTCAGGAATGGAAGGGGAAGGATTTGGATATCACATCTCATGTTATAGGAAGGATCTCAGGTTTGGTATTAGAAGCATTGAGATATCACATCTCATGCTATCGGAAGGATCTCAGGTTTGGTATTAGAGGCATTGAGATATCACATCTCATGCTAAAGGGAGGGTCTCAGGTTTGGAAGGGAAAGGATGTTGATATCACATCTCTTGTTATAGGAAGGATCACAGGTTTGGTATTAGAAGCATTGAGATATCACATCTCATGCTATCGGAAGGGTCTCAGGTTTTGAACGGGAAGGAGTTGGATATCACATCTTATGTTATAGGAAGAGTCTCAGGTTTGGTATAAGCATTGAGATATCACATCTCTGCTATCGGAGGTGTCTCAGGATTGGGATGGGAAGGAATTGGATATTACATCTCATGCTATAGGAAGGGTATCAGGTTTGGAACGGGAAGGAGTTGGATATCCCATCTCATGTTATAGGACGGGTCTCAGGTTTGATATTAGAAGCATTGAGATATCACATTGCATGCTGTAGGAAGGGTCTCAGGTTTGGTATTAGAAGCATTGAGATATCACATCTCATGCTATCAGAACGGTCTCAGGATTGGAATGGGAAGGAGTTGGATATCACATCTCATGTTATAGGAAGGGTCTCAGGTTTGGTATTAGAAGCATTGAGATATCACATCTCATGCTATCGGAAGGGTCTCAGGTTTTGAACGGGAAGGAGTTGGATATCACATCTTATGTTATAGGAAGAGTCTCAGGTTTGGTATAAGCATTGAGATATCACATCTCTGCTATCGGAGGTGTCTCAGGATTGGGATGGGAAGGAATTGGATATCACATCTCATGCTATAGGAAGGGTATCAGGTTTGGAACGGGAAGGAGTTGGATATCCCATCTCATGTTATAGGACGGGTCTCAGGTTTGATATTAGAAGCATTGAGATATCACATTGCATGCTGTAGGAAGGGTCTCAGGTTTGGTATTAGAAGCATTGAGATATCACATCTCATGCTATCAGAACGGTCTCAGGATTGGAATGGGAAGGAGTTGGATATCACATCTCATGCTAAAGGGAGGGTCTCAGGTTTGGAAGGGGAAGGATTTGGATATCACATCTCATGTTATCGGAAGGATCTCAGGTTTGGTATTAGAAGTATTGAGATATCACATCTCAGGCTATAGGAAGGGTCTCAGGATTGGAATGGGAATGAGTTGGATATCACATCTCATGCTAAAGGAAGGGTCTCAGGTTTGGTAGAAGCATTGAGATATCACATCTCATGCTATAGGAAGGGTCTCAGGATTGGAATGGGAAGGACTTAGATATCACATATCATGCTATAGGGAGGGTCTCATTTTTGGTATTAGAAGCATTGAGATATCACATCTCATGCTATCGGAAGGGTCTCAGGTTTTGAACGGGAAGGAGTTGGATATCACATCTTATGTTATAGGAAGAGTCTCAGGTTTGGTATAAGCATTGAGATATCACATCTCATGCTATCGGAAGTGTCTCAGGATTGGAATGGGAAGGAGCTGGGTATAACATCTCATGTTATAGGAAGGATCTCAGGTTTGGTATTAGAAGCATTGAGATATCACATCTCATGCTATAGGAAGGGTCTAAGGTTTGGAAGGGGAAGGATTTGGGTATCACATCTCATGTTATAGGAAGGGTCTCAGGTTTGGTATAAGCATTGAGATATCACATCTCATGCTAAAGGAAGGGTCTCAGGTTTGGTAGAAGCATTGAGATATCACATCTCATGCTATAGGAAGGGTCTCAGGATTGGAATGGGAAGGAGTTTGATATCACATCTCATGCTATAGGAAGGGTCTCAGGTTTGGTATAAGCATTGAGATATCACATCTCATGCTATAGGAAGGGTCTCAGGATTGGAATGGGAAGGAGATGTATATGACATCTCATGCCGTAGGAAGGGTCTCAGGTTTGGTATAAGCATTGAGATATCACATCTCATGCTATAGGAAGGGTCTCAGGATTGGAATGGGAAGGAGTTGTATATCACATCTCATGCTATAGGAAGGGTCTCAGGTTTGGTATAAGCATTGAGATATCACATCTCATGCTATAGGAAGGGTTTCAGGATTGGAATGGGAAGGAGTTGTATATGACATCTCATGCCGTAGGAAGGGTCTCAGGTTTGGTATAAGCATTGAGATATCACATCTCTGCTATCGGAAGGGTCTCAGGATTGGAATGGGAAGGAGTTGGATATCCCATCTCATGTTATAGGAAGAGTCTCAGGTTTGGTATTAGAAGCATTGAGATATCACATCTCATGCTATAGGAAGTGTCTCAGGATTGGAATGGGAAGGACTTGGATATCACATCTCATGCTATAGGGAGGCTCTAAAGTTTGATATTAGAAGCATTGAGATATCACATCTCATGCTATAGGAAGAGTCTCAGGATTGGAATGGGAAGGAGTTGGATATCACATCTCATGCTATAGGAAGGGTCTCAGGTTTGGTATAAGCAGTGAGATATCACATCTCATGCTATAGGAAGTGTCTCAGGATTGGAATGGGAAGGAGTTGGATATCACATCTCATGTTATAGGAAGGATCTCAGGTTTGGTATTAGAAGCATTGAGATATCACATCTCATGCTATAGGAAGGGTCTAAGGTTTGGAAGGGGAAGGATTTGGGTATCACATCTCATGTTATAGGACCGGTCTCAGGTTTGGTATTAGAAGCATTGAGATATCAAGTCTCATGGTATAGGACGGGTCTCAGAATTGGAATGGGAAGGAGTTGGATATCACATCTCAAGCTATAGGAAGGGTCTCAGGATTGGAATGGGAAGGAGTTTGATATCACATCTCATGCCATTGTATGGGTCTCAGGTTTTGTAGAAGCATTGGGATATCACATCTCATGCTATCAGAAGGGTATCGGGATTGGATTTGGAAGGAGTTGGATATCCCATCTCATGCTATAGGAAGGGCCTAAGGTTGGAATGTGAAGGAGTTGGATATCACATCTCATGTTATAGGAAGGGTCTCAGGATTGGAATGGGAAGGACTTGGATATCACATCTCATTCTATAGGAAGGCTCTCAGGGTTGGAAGGGGAAGGAGTTGGATATCACATTTCATGTAGAGGTAGGATCTCAGGTTTGGTATTAGAGGCATTGAGATATCACATCTCATGCTATCAGAAGGGTCTCAGGATTGGAATGGGAAGGAGTTGGATATCACATCTCATGCTAAAGGGAGGGTCTAAGATTTGGAAGGGGAAGGATTTGGACATCACATCTCATGTTATATGAAGGATCTCAGGTTTGGTATTAGAAGCATTGAGATATCACATCTCATGCTATCGGAAGGGTCTCAGGTTTGGTATAAGCATTGAGATATCACATCTCTGCTATCGGAAGGGTCTCAGGATTGGAATGGGAAGGACTTGGATATCACAATTCATGTTATAGGAAGGGTCTCAGGTTTGGTATTAGAAGCATTGAGATATCACATCTCATGCTATAGGAAGGGTCTCAGGATTGGAATGGGAAGGACTTGGATATCACATCTCATGTTATAGGAAGGGTCTCAGGTTTGGTATTAGAAGCATTGAGATATCACATCTCATGCTATAGGAAGGGTCTCAGGAATGTAATGGGAAGGACTTGGATATCACATCTCATGATAAAGGAAGGGTCTAAGGTTCGGAAGGGGAAGGATTTTGATATCACATCTCATGTTATTGGACCGGTCTCAGGTTTGGTATTAGAAGCATTGAGATATCAAGTCTCATGGTATAGGACGGGAGTTTGATATCACATCATGCCATGGTATGGGTCTCAGGTTTTGTAGAAGCATTGGGATATCACATCTCATGCTATCGGAAGGGTATCAGGATTGGATTTGGAAGGAGTTGGATATCCCATCTCATGCTATAGGAAGGGTCTCAGGTTGGAATGGGAAAGAGTTGGATATCACATCTCATGTTATAGGAAGGGTCTCAGGATTGGAATGGGAAGGACTTGGATATCACATCTCATGCTGTAGGAAGGCTCTCAGGTTTGGAAAGGGAAGGAGTTGGATATCACATTTCATGTTAGAGGTAGGATCTCAGGTTTGGTATTAGAGGCATTGAGATATCACATCTCATGCTATCAGAAGGATCTCAGGTTTGGTATTAGAAGCATTGAGATATCACATCTCATGCTATAGGAAGGGTCTCAGGATTGGAATGGGAAGGAGTTGGATATCACATCTCATGCTAAAGGAAGGGTCTCAGTTTTGGTAGAAGCATTGCGATATCACATCTCATGCTATAGGAAGGGTCTCAGGATTGGAATGGGAAGGAGTTGGATATCACATCTCATGCTAAAGGAAGGGTCTCAGGTTTGGTAGAAGCATTGAGATATCACATCTCATGCTATAGGAAGGGTCTCAGGATTGGAATGGGAAGGACTTAGATATCACATATCATGCTATAGGGAGGGTCTCATTTTTGGTATTAGAAGCATTGAGATATCACATCTCATGCTATCGGAAGGGTCTCAGGTTTTGAACGGGAAGGAGTTGGATATCACATCTTATGTTATAGGAAGAGTCTCAGGTTTGGTATAAGCATTGAGATATCACATCTCATGCTATCGGAAGTGTCTCAGGATTGGAATGGGAAGGAGCTGGGTATCACATCTCATGTTATAGGAAGGATCTCAGGTTTGGTATTAGAAGCATTGAGATATCACATCTCATGCTATAGGAAGGGTCTAAGGTTTGGAAGGGGAAGGATTTGGGTATCACATCTCATGTTATAGGAAGGGTCTCAGGTTTGGTATAAGCATTGAGATATCACATCTCATGCTAAAGGAAGGGTCTCAGGTTTGGTAGAAGCATTGAGATATCACATCTCATGCTATAGGAAGGGTCTCAGGATTGGAATGGGAAGGAGTTTGATATCACATCTCATGCTATAGGAAGGGTCTCAGGTTTGGTATAAGCATTGAGATATCACATCTCATGCTATAGGAAGGGTCTCAGGATTGGAATGGGAAGGAGATGTATATGACATCTCATGCCGTAGGAAGGGTCTCAGGTTTGGTATAAGCATTGAGATATCACATCTCATGCTATAGGAAGGGTCTCAGGATTGGAATGGGAAGGAGTTGTATATCACATCTCATGCTATAGGAAGGGTCTCAGGTTTGGTATAAGCATTGAGATATCACATCTCATGCTATAGGAAGGGTTTCAGGATTGGAATGGGAAGGAGTTGTATATGACATCTCATGCCGTAGGAAGGGTCTCAGGTTTGGTATAAGCATTGAGATATCACATCTCTGCTATCGGAAGGGTCTCAGGATTGGAATGGGAAGGAGTTGGATATCCCATCTCATGTTATAGGAAGAGTCTCAGGTTTGGTATTAGAAGCATTGAGATATCACATCTCATGCTATAGGAAGTGTCTCAGGATTGGAATGGGAAGGACTTGGATATCACATCTCATGCTATAGGGAGGCTCTAAAGTTTGATATTAGAAGCATTGAGATATCACATCTCATGCTATAGGAAGGGTCTCAGGATTGGAATGGGAAGGAGTTGGATATCACATCTCATGCTATAGGAAGGGTCTCAGGTTTGGTATAAGCAGTGAGATATCACATCTCATGCTATAGGAAGTGTCTCAGGATTGGAATGGGAAGGAGTTGGATATCACATCTCATGTTATAGGAAGGATCTCAGGTTTGGTATTAGAAGCATTGAGATATCACATCTCATGCTATAGGAAGGGTCTAAGGTTTGGAAGGGGAAGGATTTGGGTATCACATCTCATGTTATAGGACCGGTCTCAGGTTTGGTATTAGAAGCATTGAGATATCAAGTCTCATGGTATAGGACGGGTCTCAGAATTGGAATGGGAAGGAGTTGGATATCACATCTCAAGCTATAGGAAGGGTCTCAGGATTGGAATGGGAAGGAGTTTGATATCACATCTCATGCCATTGTATGGGTCTCAGGTTTTGTAGAAGCATTGGGATATCACATCTCATGCTATCAGAAGGGTATCGGGATTGGATTTGGAAGGAGTTGGATATCCCATCTCATGCTATAGGAAGGGCCTAAGGTTGGAATGTGAAGGAGTTGGATATCACATCTCATGTTATAGGAAGGGTCTCAGGATTGGAATGGGAAGGACTTGGATATCACATCTCATTCTATAGGAAGGCTCTCAGGGTTGGAAGGGGAAGGAGTTGGATATCACATTTCATGTAGAGGTAGGATCTCAGGTTTGGTATTAGAGGCATTGAGATATCACATCTCATGCTATCAGAAGGGTCTCAGGATTGGAATGGGAAGGAGTTGGATATCACATCTCATGCTAAAGGGAGGGTCTAAGATTTGGAAGGGGAAGGATTTGGACATCACATCTCATGTTATATGAAGGATCTCAGGTTTGGTATTAGAAGCATTGAGATATCACATCTCATGCTATCGGAAGGGTCTCAGGTTTGGAATGGGAAGGACTTGGATATCACAATTCATGTTATAGGAAGGGTCTCAGGTTTGGTATTAGAAGCATTGAGATATCACATCTCATGCTATAGGAAGGGTCTCAGGAATGTAATGGGAAGGACTTGGATATCACATCTCATGATAAAGGAAGGGTCTAAGGTTCGGAAGGGGAAGGATTTTGATATCACATCTCATGTTATTGGACCGGTCTCAGGTTTGGTATTAGAAGCATTGAGATATCAAGTCTCATGGTATAGGACGGGAGTTTGATATCACATCATGCCATGGTATGGGTCTCAGGTTTTGTAGAAGCATTGGGATATCACATCTCATGCTATCGGAAGGGTATCAGGATTGGATTTGGAAGGAGTTGGATATCCCATCTCATGCTATAGGAAGGGTCTCAGGTTGGAATGGGAAAGAGTTGGATATCACATCTCATGTTATAGGAAGGGTCTCAGGATTGGAATGGGAAGGACTTGGATATCACATCTCATGCTGTAGGAAGGCTCTCAGGTTTGGAAAGGGAAGGAGTTGGATATCACATTTCATGTTAGAGGTAGGATCTCAGGTTTGGTATTAGAGGCATTGAGATATCACATCTCATGCTATCAGAAGGATCTCAGGTTTGGTATTAGAAGCATTGAGATATCACATCTCATGCTATAGGAAGGGTCTCAGGATTGGAATGGGAAGGAGTTGGATATCACATCTCATGCTAAAGGAAGGGTCTCAGTTTTGGTAGAAGCATTGCGATATCACATCTCATGCTATAGGAAGGGTCTCAGGATTGGAATGGGAAGGAGTTGGATATCACATCTCATGCTAAAGGGAGGGTCTCAGGTTTGGAAGGGAAAGGATTTGGATATCACATCTCATGTTATAGGAAGGATCTCAGGTTTGGTATTAGAAGCATTGAGATATCACATCTCATGCTATCAGAAGGATCTCAGGTTTGGTATTAGAAGCATTGAGATATCACATCTCATGCTATAGGAAGGGTCTCAGGATTGGAATGGGAAGGAGTTGGATATCACATCTCATGCTAAAGGAAGGGTCTCAGTTTTGGTAGAAGCATTGCGATATCACATCTCATGCTATAGGAAGGGTCTCAGGATTGGAATCGGAAGGAGTTGGATATCACATCTCATGCTATAGGAAGGGTCTCAGGTTTTGTGTAAGAATTGAAATATCACATCTCTGCTATCGGAAGAGTCTCAGGATTGGAATCGGAAGGACTTAGATATCACATCTCATGCTATAGGGAGGGTCTCAGTTTTGATATTAGAAGCATTGAGATATCACATCTCATGCTATCGGAAGGGTCTCAGGATTGGAATGGGAGGAGCTGGATATCACATCTCATGCTAAAGGAAGGGTCTCAGGTTTGGAAGGGGAAGGATTTGGATATCACATCTCATGTTATAGGATGGGTCTCAGGTTTGGTATTAGAAGCATTGTGATATCACATCTCATGCTATAGGAAGTGTCTCAGGATTGGAATGGGAAGGAGTTGGATATCACATCTCATGCTATAGGAAGGGTTTCAGGTTTGGTAGAAGCATTGAGATATCACATCTCATGCTATAGGAAGAGTCTCAGGTTTGGGAAGGGAAGGATTTGGATTTCACATCTCATGTTATAGGATGGTTCTCATGTTTGGTTTTTGAAGCATTGAGATATCACATCTCATGCTATCGGAAGGGTCTCAGGTTTGGTATTAGAAGCATTGAGATATCACATCTCATGCTAAAGGAAGGGTCTCAGGTTTGGAATGGGAAGGAGTTGGATATGACATCTCTTGTTATAGGGAGGGTCTCAGGATTTGAATGGCAAGGAGTTGGATATCACATCTCATGCCATAGGAAGGGTCTCAGGTTTGGTATAAGCATTGAGATATCACATCTCTGCTATCGGAAGGGTCTCCGGATTGGATTGGGAAGGAGTTGGATATCACATCTCATGTTATAGGAAGGGTCTCCGGATTGGAATGTGAAGGATTTGGATATCACATCTCATGCTAAAGGAAGGGTCTCAGGTTTGGAATGGGAAGGAGTTGGATATGACATCTCGTGTTATAGGGAGGATCTCAGGATTTGAATGGCAAAGAGTTGGATATCACATCTCATGCCATAGGAAGGGTCTCAGGTTTGGTATAAGCATTGAGATATCACATCTCTGCTATCGGAAGGGTCTCAGGATTGTATTGGGAAGGAGTTGGATATCCCTTCTCATGCTATAGGAAGGGTCTCAGGTTGGAATGGGAAGGAGTTGGATATCACATCTCATGCTAAAGGAAGGGTCTCAGGTTTGGTAGAAGCATTGAGATATCACATCTCATGCTATAGGAAGGGTCTCAGGATTGGAATGGGAAGGACTTAGATATCACATATCATGCTATAGGGAGGGTTTCAGTTTTGATATTAGAAGCATTGAGATATCACATCTCATGCTATCGGAAGTGTCTCAGGATTGGAATGGGAAGGAGCTGGATATCACATCTCATGCTAAAGGAAGGGTCTCAGGTTTGGAACGGGAAGGAGTTGGATATCCGATCTCATGTTATAGGAAGGGTCTCAGGTTTGGTATAAGCATTGAGATACCACATCTCTGCTATCGGAAGTGTCTCAGGATTGGAATGCGAAGGAATTGGATATCCCATCTCATGTTATAGGACGGGTCTCAGGATTGTTATTAGAATCATTGAGATATCATATTGCATGCTGTAGGAAGGGTCTAAGGATTGGAATGGGAAAGACTTGGATATCACATCTCATGCTATAGGAAGGGTCTCAGGTTTGGTATAAGCATTGAGATATCAAATCTCATGCTATAGGAAGGGTCTCAGGATTGGAATGGAAGGAGTTGGATATCACATCTCATGTTATAGGAAGGATCTCAGGTTTGGTATTAGAAGCATTGAGACATCACATCTCATGCTATAGGAAGGGTCTCAGGATTGGAATGGGAAGGAGTTGGATATCACATCTCATGCTATAGGTAGGGTCTCAGGTTTGGTATAAGCATTGAGATGGTGTCCAGTCAACTGGTCGACTGCAATTTGGTCGACTGCAATTTGGTCGACGCAATTTGGTCGAATGCCAAATGGTCGAATTTTTTTTTTTTATATATATATATGTGTTTTGTGGGTTTTCGTGTGGGGAAAAAAAATAAAAAAGAAAAAAAAGGGGGTTGGGGGGGGGACCCCCCCAAAAAAAACCAAAAAATGGGTAAAAAAAAAAATTCGACCATTTGGCATTCGACCAAATGGTGTCGACCAAATTGTCTGTCGACCAAATGTTTTCGACCATTTGACTGGTAACCCATTGAGATATCACATCTCATGCTATAGGAAGGGTCTCAGGATTGGAATGGGAAGGAGTTGTATATGACATCTCATGCCGTAGGAAGGGTCTCAGGTTTGGTATAAGCATTGAGATATCACATCTCTGCTATCGGAAGAGTCTCAGGATTGGAATGGGAAGGAGTTGGATATCCCATCTCATGTTATAGGAAGAGTCTCAGGTTTGGTATTAGAAGCATTGAGATATCACATCTCATGCTATAGGAAGGGTCTCAGGATTGGAATGGGAAGGACTTGGATATCACATCTCATGTTATAGGAAGGGTCTCAGGTTTGGTATTAGAAGCATTGAGATATCACATCTCATGCTATAGGAAGGGTCTCAGGAATGGAATGGGAAGGACTTGGATATCACATCTCATGATAAAGGAAGGGTCTAAGATTTGGAAGGGGAAGGATTTGGACATCACATCTCATGTTATATGAAGGATCTCAGGTTTGGTATTAGAAGCATTGAGATATCACATCTCATGCTATCGGAAGGGTCTCAGGTTTGGTATAAGCATTGAGATATCACATCTCTGCTATCGGAAGGGTCTCAGGATTGGAATGGGAAGGACTTGGATATCACAATTCATGTTATAGGAAGGGTCTCAGGTTTGGTATTAGAAGCATTGAGATATCACATCTCATGCTATGGGAAGGGTCTCAGGATTGGAATGGGAAGGACTTGGATATCACATCTCATGTTATAGGAAGGGTCTCAGGTTTGGTATTAGAAGCATTGAGATATCACATCTCATGCTATAGGAAGGGTCTCAGGAATGGAATGGGAAGGACTTGGATATCACATCTCATGATAAAGGAAGGGTCTAAGGTTCGGAAGGGGAAGGATTTGGATATCACATCTCATGTTATTGGACCGGTCTCAGGTTTGGTATTAGAAGCATTGAGATATCAAGTCTCATGGTATAGGACGGGAGTTTGATATCACATCATGCCATGGTATGGGTCTCAGGTTTTGTAGAAGCATTGGGATATTACATCTCATGCTATCGGAAGGGTATCAGGATTGGATTTGGAAGGAGTTGGATTTCCCATCTCATGCTATAGGAAGGGTCTCAGGTTGGAATGGGAAAGAGTTGGATATCACATCTCATGTTATAGGAAGGGTCTCAGGATTGGAATGGGAAGGACTTGGATATCACATCTCATGCTGTAGGAAGGCTCTCAGGTTTGGAAAGGGAAGGAGTTGGATATCACATTTCATGTTAGAGGTAGGATCTCAGGTTTGGTATTAGAGGCATTGAGATATCACATCTCATGCTATCAGAAGGGTATCAGGATTGGAATGGGAAGGAGTTGGATATCACATCTCATGCTAAAGGGAGGGTCTCAGGTTTGGAAGGGAAAGGATTTGGATATCACATCTCATGTTATAGGAAGGATCTCAGGTTTGGTATTAGAAGCATTGAGATATCACATCTCATGCTATCAGAAGGATCTCAGGTTTGGTATTAGAAGCATTGAGATATCACATCTCATGCTATAGGAAGGGTCTCAGGATTGGAATGGGAAGGAGTTGGATATCACATCTCATGCTAAAGGAAGGGTCTCAGTTTTGATAGAAGCATTGCGATATCACATCTCATGCTATAGGAAGGGTCTCAGGATTGGAATCGGAAGGAGTTGGATATCACATCTCATGCTATAGGAAGGGTCTCAGGTTTGGTGTAAGAATTGAAATATCACATCTCTGCTATCGGAAGGGTCTCAGGATTGGAATCGGAAGGACTTAGATATCACATCTCATGCTATAGGGAGGGTCTCAGTTTTGATATTAGAAGCATTGAGATATCACATCTCATGCTATCGGAAGGGTCTCAGGATTGGAATGGGAGGAGCTGGATATCACATCTCATGCTAAAGGAAGGGTCTCAGGTTTGGAAGGGGAAGGATTTGGATATCACATCTCATGTTATAGGATGGGTCTCAGGTTTGGTATTAGAAGCATTGTGATATCACATCTCATGCTATAGGAAGTGTCTCAGGATTGGAATGGGAAGGAGTTGGATATCACATCTCATGCTATAGGAAGGGTTTCAGGTTTGGTAGAAGCATTGAGATATCACATCTCATGCTATAGGAAGAGTCTCAGGTTTGGGAAGGGAAGGATTTGGATTTCACATCTCATGTTATAGGATGGTTCTCATGTTTGGTTTTTGAAGCATTGAGATATCACATCTCATGCTATCGGAAGGGTCTCAGGTTTGGTATTAGAAGCATTGATATATCACATCTCATGCTAAAGGAAGGGTCTCAGGTTTGGAATGGGAAGGAGTTGGATATGACATCTCTTGTTATAGGGAGGGTCTCAGGATTTGAATGGCAAGGAGTTGGATATCACATCTCATGCCATAGGAAGGGTCTCAGGTTTGGTATAAGCATTGAGATATCACATCTCTGCTATCGGAAGGGTCTCAGGATTGGATTGGGAAGGAGTTGGATATCACATCTCATGTTATAGGAAGGGTCTCCAGATTGGAATGTGAAGGATTTGGATATCACATCTCATGCTAAAGGAAGGGTCTCAGGTTTGGAATGGGAAGGAGTTGGATATGACATCTCGTGTTATAGGGAGGATCTCAGGATTTGAATGGCAAAGAGTTGGATATCACATCTCATGCCATAGGAAGGGTCTCAGGTTTGGTATAAGCATTGAGATATCACATCTCTGCTATCGGAAGGGTCTCAGGATTGGATTGGGAAGGAGTTGGATATCCCTTCTCATGCTATAGGAAGGGTCTCAGGTTGGAATGGGAAGGAGTTGGATATCACATCTCATGCTAAAGGAAGGGTCTCAGGTTTGGTAGAAGCATTGAGATATCACATCTCATGCTATAGGAAGGGTCTCAGGATTGGAATGGGAAGGACTTAGATATCACATATCCTGCTATAGGGAGGGTTTCAGTTTTGATATTAGAAGCATTGAGATATCACATCTCATGCTATCGGAAGTGTCTCAGGATTGGAATGGGAAGGAGCTGGATATCACATCTCATGCTAAAGGAAGGGTCTCAGGTTTGGAACGGGAAGGAGTTGGATATCCGATCTCATGTTATAGGAAGGGTCTCAGGTTTGGTATAAGCATTGAGATACCACATCTCTGCTATCGGAAGTGTCTCAGGATTGGAATGCGAAGGAATTGGATATCCCATCTCATGTTATAGGACGGGTCTCAGGATTGTTATTAGAATCATTGAGATATCATATTGCATGCTGTAGGAAGGGTCTAAGGATTGGAATGGGAAAGACTTGGATATCACATCTCATGCTATAGGAAGGGTCTCAGGTTTGGTATAAGCATTGAGATATCAAATCTCATGCTATAGGAAGGGTCTCAGGATTGGAATGGAAGGAGTTGGATATCACATCTCATGTTATAGGAAGGATCTCAGGTTTGGTATTAGAAGCATTGAGACATCACATCTCATGCTATAGGAAGGGTCTCAGGATTGGAATGGGAAGGACTTGGATATCACATCTCATGTTATAGGAAGGGTCTCAGGTTTGGTATTAGAAGCATTGAGATATCACATCTCATGCTATAGGAAGGGTCTCAGGAATGGAATGGGAAGGACTTGGATATCACATCTCATGATAAAGGAAGGGTCTAAGATTTGGAAGGGGAAGGATTTGGACATCACATCTCATGTTATATGAAGGATCTCAGGTTTGGTATTAGAAGCATTGAGATATCACATCTCATGCTATCGGAAGGGTCTCAGGTTTGGTATAAGCATTGAGATATCACATCTCTGCTATCGGAAGGGTCTCAGGATTGGAATGGGAAGGACTTGGATATCACAATTCATGTTATAGGAAGGGTCTCAGGTTTGGTATTAGAAGCATTGAGATATCACATCTCATGCTATGGGAAGGGTCTCAGGATTGGAATGGGAAGGACTTGGATATCACATCTCATGTTATAGGAAGGGTCTCAGGTTTGGTATTAGAAGCATTGAGATATCACATCTCATGCTATAGGAAGGGTCTCAGGAATGGAATGGGAAGGACTTGGATACCACATCTCATGATAAAGGAAGGGTCTAAGGTTCGGAAGGGGAAGGATTTGGATATCACATCTCATGTTATTGGACCGGTCTCAGGTTTGGTATTAGAAGCATTGAGATATCAAGTCTCATGGTATAGGACGGGAGTTTGATATCACATCATGCCATGGTATGGGTCTCAGGTTTTGTAGAAGCATTGGGATATTACATCTCATGCTATCGGAAGGGTATCAGGATTGGATTTGGAAGGAGTTGGATTTCCCATCTCATGCTATAGGAAGGGTCTCAGGTTGGAATGGGAAAGAGTTGGATATCACATCTCATGTTATAGGAAGGGTCTCAGGATTGGAATGGGAAGGACTTGGATATCACATCTCATGCTGTAGGAAGGCTCTCAGGTTTGGAAAGGGAAGGAGTTGGATATCACATTTCATGTTAGAGGTAGGATCTCAGGTTTGGTATTAGAGGCATTGAGATATCACATCTCATGCTATCAGAAGGGTATCAGGATTGGAATGGGAAGGAGTTGGATATCACATCTCATGCTAAAGGGAGGGTCTCAGGTTTGGAAGGGAAAGGATTTGGATATCACATCTCATGTTATAGGAAGGATCTCAGGTTTGGTATTAGAAGCATTGAGATATCACATCTCATGCTATCAGAAGGATCTCAGGTTTGGTATTAGAAGCATTGAGATATCACATCTCATGCTATAGGAAGGGTCTCAGGATTGGAATGGGAAGGAGTTGGATATCACATCTCATGCTAAAGGAAGGGTCTCAGTTTTGATAGAAGCATTGCGATATCACATCTCATGCTATAGGAAGGGTCTCAGGATTGGAATCGGAAGGAGTTGGATATCACATCTCATGCTATAGGAAGGGTCTCAGGTTTGGTGTAAGAATTGAAATATCACATCTCTGCTATCGGAAGGGTCTCAGGATTGGAATCGGAAGGACTTAGATATCACATCTCATGCTATAGGGAGGGTCTCAGTTTTGATATTAGAAGCATTGAGATATCACATCTCATGCTATCGGAAGGGTCTCAGGATTGGAATGGGAGGAGCTGGATATCACATCTCATGCTAAAGGAAGGGTCTCAGGTTTGGAAGGGGAAGGATTTGGATATCACATCTCATGTTATAGGATGGGTCTCAGGTTTGGTATTAGAAGCATTGTGATATCACATCTCATGCTATAGGAAGTGTCTCAGGATTGGAATGGGAAGGAGTTGGATATCACATCTCATGCTATAGGAAGGGTTTCAGGTTTGGTAGAAGCATTGAGATATCACATCTCATGCTATAGGAAGAGTCTCAGGTTTGGGAAGGGAAGGATTTGGATTTCACATCTCATGTTATAGGATGGTTCTCATGTTTGGTTTTTGAAGCATTGAGATATCACATCTCATGCTATCGGAAGGGTCTCAGGTTTGGTATTAGAAGCATTGATATATCACATCTCATGCTAAAGGAAGGGTCTCAGGTTTGGAATGGGAAGGAGTTGGATATGACATCTCTTGTTATAGGGAGGGTCTCAGGATTTGAATGGCAAGGAGTTGGATATCACATCTCATGCCATAGGAAGGGTCTCAGGTTTGGTATAAGCATTGAGATATCACATCTCTGCTATCGGAAGGGTCTCAGGATTGGATTGGGAAGGAGTTGGATATCACATCTCATGTTATAGGAAGGGTCTCCAGATTGGAATGTGAAGGATTTGGATATCACATCTCATGCTAAAGGAAGGGTCTCAGGTTTGGAATGGGAAGGAGTTGGATATGACATCTCGTGTTATAGGGAGGATCTCAGGATTTGAATGGCAAAGAGTTGGATATCACATCTCATGCCATAGGAAGGGTCTCAGGTTTGGTATAAGCATTGAGATATCACATCTCTGCTATCGGAAGGGTCATAGGATTGGATTGGGAAGGAGTTGGATATCCCTTCTCATGCTATAGGAAGGGTCTCAGGTTGGAATGGGAAGGAGTTGGATATCACATCTCATGCTAAAGGAAGGGTCTCAGGTTTGGTAGAAGCATTGAGATATCACATCTCATGCTATAGGAAGGGTCTCAGGATTGGAATGGGAAGGACTTAGATATCACATATCCTGCTATAGGGAGGGTTTCAGTTTTGATATTAGAAGCATTGAGATATCACATCTCATGCTATCGGAAGTGTCTCAGGATTGGAATGGGAAGGAGCTGGATATCACATCTCATGCTAAAGGAAGGGTCTCAGGTTTGGAACGGGAAGGAGTTGGATATCCGATCTCATGTTATAGGAAGGGTCTCAGGTTTGGTATAAGCATTGAGATACCACATCTCTGCTATCGGAAGTGTCTCAGGATTGGAATGCGAAGGAATTGGATATCCCATCTCATGTTATAGGACGGGTCTCAGGATTGTTATTAGAATCATTGAGATATCATATTGCATGCTGTAGGAAGGGTCTAAGGATTGGAATGGGAAAGACTTGGATATCACATCTCATGCTATAGGAAGGGTCTCAGGTTTGGTATAAGCATTGAGATATCAAATCTCATGCTATAGGAAGGGTCTCAGGATTGGAATGGAAGGAGTTGGATATCACATCTCATGTTATAGGAAGGATCTCAGGTTTGGTATTAGAAGCATTGAGACATCACATCTCATGCTATAGGAAGGGTCTCAGGATTGGAATGGGAAGGAGTTGGATATCACATCTCATGCTATAGGAAGGGTCTCAGGTTTGGTATAAGCATTGAGATATCACATCTCATGCTATAGGAAGGGTCTCAGGATTGGAATGGGAAGGAGTTGTATATGACATCTCATGCCGTAGGAAGGGTCTCAGGTTTGGTATAAGCATTGAGATATCACATCTCTGCTATCGGAAGAGTCTCAGGATTGGAATGGGAAGGAGTTGGATATCCCATCTCATGTTATAGGAAGAGTCTCAGGTTTGGTATTAGAAGCATTGAGATATCACATCTCATGCTATAGGAAGTGTCTCAGGATTGGAATGGGAAGGACTTGGATATCACATCTCATGCTATTGGGAGGGTCTCAAGTTTGATATTAGAAGCATTGAGATATCACATCTCATGCTATAGGAAGGGTCTCAGGATTGGAATGGGAAGGAGCTGGATGTCACATCTCATGCTAAAGGAAGGGTCTCAGGTTTGGAACGGGAAGGAGTTGGATATCACATCTCATGTTATAGGAAGGGTCTCAGGTTTGGTATAAGCATTGAGATATCACATCTCTGCTATCGGAAGTGTCTCAGGATTGGAATGCGAAGGAGTTGGATATCCCATCTCATGTTATAGGACGGGTCTCAGGTTTGTTATTAGAATCATTGAGATATCATATTGCATGCTGTAGGAAGGGTCTAAGGATTGGAATGGGAAGGACTTGGATATCACATCTCATGCTATAGATAGGCTCTCAGGTTTGGAAAGGGAAGGAGTTGGATATCACATTTCATGTTAGAGGAAGGATCTCAGGTTTGGTATTAGAGGCATTGAGATATCACATCTCATGCTATAGGAAGGGTCTGAGGTTGGAATGGGAAGGAGTTGGATATCACATCTCATGTTATAGGAAGGCTCTCAGGTTTGGAAGGGGAAAGAGTTGGATATCACATTTCATGTTAGAGGTAGGATCTCAGGTTTGGTATTAGAAGCATTGAGACATCACATCTCATGCTATAGGAAGGGTCTCAGGATTGGAATGGGAAGGAGTTGGATATCACATCTCATGCTATAGGAAGGGTCTCAGGTTTGGTATAAGCATTGAGATATCACATCTCATGCTATAGGAAGGGTCTCAGGATTGGAATGGGAAGGAGTTGTATATGACATCTCATGCCGTAGGAAGGGTCTCAGGTTTGGTATAAGCATTGAGATATCACATCTCTGCTATCGGAAGAGTCTCAGGATTGGAATGGGAAGGAGTTGGATATCCCATCTCATGTTATAGGAAGAGTCTCAGGTTTGGTATTAGAAGCATTGAGATATCACATCTCATGCTATAGGAAGTGTCTCAGGATTGGAATGGGAAGGACTTGGATATCACATCTCATGCTATTGGGAGGGTCTCAAGTTTGATATTAGAAGCATTGAGATATCACATCTCATGCTATAGGAAGGGTCTCAGGATTGGAATGGGAAGGAGCTGGATGTCACATCTCATGCTAAAGGAAGGGTCTCAGGTTTGGAACGGGAAGGAGTTGGATATCACATCTCATGTTATAGGAAGGGTCTCAGGTTTGGTATAAGCATTGAGATATCACATCTCTGCTATCGGAAGTGTCTCAGGATTGGAATGCGAAGGAGTTGGATATCCCATCTCATGTTATAGGACGGGTCTCAGGTTTGTTATTAGAATCATTGAGATATCATATTGCATGCTGTAGGAAGGGTCTAAGGATTGGAATGGGAAGGACTTGGATATCACATCTCATGCTATAGATAGGCTCTCAGGTTTGGAAAGGGAAGGAGTTGGATATCACATTTCATGTTAGAGGAAGGATCTCAGGTTTGGTATTAGAGGCATTGAGATATCACATCTCATGCTATAGGAAGGGTCTGAGGTTGGAATGGGAAGGAGTTGGATATCACATCTCATGTTATAGGAAGGCTCTCAGGTTTGGAAGGGGAAAGAGTTGGATATCACATTTCATGTTAGAGGTAGGATCTCAGGTTTGGTATTAGAGGCATTGAGATATCACATCTCATGCTATCAGAAGGGTCTCAGGATTGGAATGGGAAGGAGTTGGATATCACATCTCATGCTAAAGGGAGGGTCTCAGGTTTGGAAGGGGAAGGATTTGGATATCACATCTCATGTTATAGGAAGGATCTCAGGTTTGGTATTAGAAGCATTGAGATATCACATCTCATGCTATCGGAAGGATCTCAGGTTTGGTATTAGAAGCATTGAGATATCACATCTCATGCTATCAGAAGGGTCTCAGGATTGGAATGGGAAGGAGTTGGATATCACATCTCATGCTAAAGGGAGGGTCTCAGGTTTGGAAGGGGAAGGATTTGGATATCACATCTCATGTTATCGGAAGGATCTCAGGTTTGGTGTTAGAAGTATTGAGATATCACATCTCATGCTATAGGAAGGGTCTCAGGATTGGAATGGGAAGGAGTTGGATATCACATCTCATGCTAAAGGAAGGGTCTCAGATTTGGTAGAAGCATTGAGATATCACATCTCATGCTATAGGAAGGGTCTTAGGATTGGAATGGGAAGGACTTAGATATCACATATCATGCTATAGGGAGGGTTTCAGTTTTGATATTAGAAGCATTGAGATATCACATCTCATGCTATCGGAAGTGTCTCAGGATTGGAATGGGAAGGAGCTGGATATCACATCTCATGCTAAAGGAAGGGTCTCAGGTTTGGAACGGGAAGGAGTTGGATATCCGATCTCATGTTATAGGACGGGTCTCAGGATTGTTATTAGAATCATTGAGATATCATATTGCATGCCGTAGGAAGGGTCTAAGGATTGGAATGGGAAAGACTTGGATATCACATCTCATGCTATAGGAAGGGTCTCAGGTTTGGTATAAGCATTGAGATATCAAATCTCATGCTATAGGAAGGGTCTCAGGATTGGAATGGAAGGAGTTGGATATCACATCTCATGTTATAGGAAGGATCTCAGGTTTGGTATTAGAAGCATTGAGACATCACATCTCATGCTATAGGAAGGGTCTCAGGATTGGAATGGGAAGGAGTTGGATATCACATCTCATGCTATAGGAAGGGTCTCAGGTTTGGTATAAGCATTGAGATATCCCATCTCATGCTATAGGAAGGGTCTCAGGATTGGAATGGGAAGGAGTTGTATATGACATCTCATGCCGTAGGAAGGGTCTCAGGTTTGGTATAAGCATTGCGATATCACATCTCATGCTATAGGAAGGGTCTCGGGATTGGAATGGGAAGGACTTAGATATCACATATCATTTTTGTTGGTCTCAGTTTTGATATCAGAAGCATTGAGATATCACATCTCATGCTATCGGAAGTGTCTCAGTATTGGAATGGAAAGGAGCTGGATATCACATCTCATGCTAAAGGAAGGGTCTCAGGTTTGGAACGGGAAGGAGTTGGATATCACATCTCATGTTATAGGAAGGGTCTCAGGTTTGGTATAAGCATTGAGATATCACATCTCTGCTATCGGAAGTGTCTCAGGATTGGAATGGGAAGGAGTTGGATATCCCATCTCATGTTATAGGACGGGTCTCAGGTTTGTTATTAGAATCATTGAGATATCATATTGCATGCTGTAGGAAGGGTCTAAGGATTGGAATGGGAAGGACTTGGATATCACATCTCATGCTATAGATAGGCTCTCAGGTTTGGAAAGGGAAGGAGTTGGATATCACATTTCATGTTAGAGGAAGGATCTCAGGTTTGGTATTAGAGGCATTGAGATATCACATCTCATGCTATAGGAAGGGTCTGAGGTTGGAATGGGAAGGAGTTGGATATCACATCTCATGTTATAGGAAGGCTCTCAGGTTTGGAAGGGGAAAGAGTTGGATATCACATTTCATGTGAGAGGTAGGATCTCAGGTTTGGTATTAGAGGCATTGAGATATCACATCTCATGCTATCAGAAAGGTCTCAGGATTGGAATGGGAAGGACTTGGATATCACATCTCATGCTAAAGGGAGGGTCTCAGGTTTGGAAGGGGAAGGATTTGGATCTCACATCTCATGATATAGGAAGGATCTCAGGTTTGGTATTAGAAGCATTGAGATATCACATCTCATGCTATAGGAAGGATCTCAGGTTTGGTATTAGAAGCATTGAGATATCACATCTCATGCTATCAGAAGGGTCTCAGGATTGGAATGGGAAGGAGTTGGATATCACATCTCATGCTAAAGGGAGGGTCTCAGGTTTGGAAGGGGAAGGATTTGGATATCACATCTCATGTTATCGGAAGGATCTCAGGTTTGGTATTAGAAGTATTGAGATATCACATCTCATGCTATAGGAAGGGTCTCAGGATTGGAATGGGAAGGAGTTGGATATCACATCTCATGCTAAAGGAAGGGTCTCAGGTTTGGTAGAAGCATTGAGATATCACATCTCATGCTATAGGAAGGGTCTTAGGATTGGAATGGGAAGGACTTAGATATCACATATCATGCTATAGGGAGGGTTTCAGTTTTGATATTAGAAGCATTGAGATATCACATCTCATGCTATTGGAAGTGTCTCAGGATTGGAATGGGAAGGAGCTGGATATCACATCTCATGCTAAAGGAAGGGTCTCAGGTTTGGAACGGGAAGGAGTTGGATATCACATCTCATGTTATAGGAAGGATCTCAGGTTTGGTATTAGAAGCATTGAGACATCACATCTCATGCTATAGGAAGGGTCTCAGGATTGGAATGGGAAGGAGGTGGATATCACATCTCATGCTATAGGAAGGGTCTCAGGTTTGGTATAAGCATTGAGATATCACATCTCATGCTATAGGAAGGGTCTCAGGATTGGAATGGGAAGGAGTTGTATATGACATCTCATGCCGTAGGAAGGGTCTCAGGTTTGGTATAAGCATTGAGATATCACATCTCTGCTATCGGAAGGGTCTCAGGATTGGAATGGGAAGGAGTTGGATATCCCATCTCATGTTATAGGAAGAGTCTCAGGTTTGGTTTTAGAAGCATTGAGATATCACATCTCATGCTATAGGAAGTGTCTCAGGATTGGAATGGGAAGGACTTGGATATCACATCTCATGCTATAGGGATTGTCTCAAGTTTGATATTAGAAGCATTGAGATATCACATCTCATGCTATAGGAAGGGTCTCAGGATTGGAATGGGAAGGAGTTGGATATCACATTTCATGTGAGAGGTAGGATCTCAGGTTTGGTATTAGAGGCATTGAGATATCACATCTCATGCTATCAGAAAGGTCTCAGGATTGGAATGGGAAGGAGTTGGATATCACATCTCATGCTAAATGGAGGGTCTCAGGTTTGGAAGGGGAAGTATTTGGATCTCACATCTCATGATATAGGAAGGATCTCAGGTTTGGTATTGTTAAGACGGATTTCTGAACTCTGTCCTGGCGGCGCAGAAGTTCAGAAGGCCAACCTAATTACTTGGAACAGGGTAACCTCTGGACAAGCCAGACCAATCAAGGTAGCGATCGCGGCGGTCAAGACTAGGTCTCAAGAGGGGTGAGGGTGACTGAAAGCTCGCAATGAGCACACAAAGCAAGAGCGCTTACAAACTACTCCAAACAGTTGTTATATCAAAAATAGATACACATTTATTTTAAGGCCTTTAAAATAATGACCGTAGCGAGAAAATCACAATATCACAATACTAAGCCAACACATACCATATCCACACAATATATATACAAATACACAGTCGCAAGCGTTTAAAGCACGAAATATGTAGTCCACCTGAAAGGGAAGGAAAACAGGCAGTGCGATAATGCTTTCGACTCAGTTCGCCTTCATAGGCACCTAACTAGATGGAAGTCCGAGCCCTGCGAAGAGTGGAGCCTTGTGCTCAAAGTACCTGCACACGCTGGTGCCAACGGGCAAAAGGAGAAGCTCTTCGGAGGAAGTCAGGCAGTTCGGGTTAGTGCACAGCAGAAGAAGAACAGGTTCCGCAACTCAAGCGCAGCCTCCACAGCGGGCAGAAGCAGAGCGCGAGTACGGCAAAAGGGTGCTGTTTTTACACAGCAGGGAAAAGCAATGGGATACTGCAGGAGGGCGACCAGATCCTAGATATACTACTCACCGGTCCCCGAAGCAAGCAGACCCAGGCTTCTCCACGTTAGTTTCAGCAGCTGGCAGGTTCAGAAGAGCAGGGAACGCCTTGTAGTCGTGTAGAGCAAAAAGACGTCCCAATCGACGAAACCGGCACAGTTTGTTGCCGCAGCAGGACAACGGAGCGGCCGTGCGTACCTGAGTCAAAAGTACACTCCTCCCTTCAGACCTGGGAACGCCAAGTGCACGAAGCGTGGGAGAGTGACAAGGACTCGAGATACTGCACAACCTGGCGGCGGTTACAGAGCAAGACTCCCTTGTAAGCTGGTCAGTCAACTGGATGGCCCAGAGACGCTTCCGAAGGCTTACTTGGCAGGAGATGGTTGAAGATGCCGGGAATAGCTGTTCCTGCTATTCCAAAGGTCGAAGCACCAGTACAGGTCTTCTGGTTCGATCAAGGAGGAAAGGGTTTCACAGGACGACAGCAGTGCAAAGGAGGATTCCTTCAGCGGGTCACCAGCGATTCCTCGGTCCAGCCTCGTGGTTGCAGGATACTTGGCTCCTGTATTCCTTCGTTCGTGAGAACTCAGGAGATCGACATGGTAGTGGTGTTTCCAGCCCCCTCTTATCCACGGTTCCCTTCGCGCCAAAACGGAGGGGAGCCAATGGGAGATCCGCTCATCAACACACATACCATACGTGGACCAATCACGGACCACGGTGGTCCCAGGCATTCACACCACCCTAGACTCTCTGGCACCCAGGATGTGTATTGGGACCAGACATCCCAGCCCACACCCTGGAGGCACACAAACGACATGTAGAAGCCCGCGAAAGCATCTGCGTTTCGCGGGAAAGTACATGCCCAAATAAGGAAGGCCCCGGGTCGCTCGACCTGGGGAAGGTGAAGGGAGCAAGACGGTCAGTGGACAGGACAAAGGAGCCTCGTGGTCTGGCCATTTTGGGAGCCAGGCCACCATTTTGGGTTCAGTGCGAAAAACGTGCTCAGAACGCCAAAAGGAGCTCAAAATAAACAAAACGATCGCTGCCACCATTCCAGTCCCTGAATGACTTGCACCGATCAAATACCATCCTAAACGAGTATCTAGGGCCTGTAGAAGGCTAGAGACCCAAGAGAGCTGTAACTTAGCTTACAGTGCCCTCTTGTGTCATGTTGCACTAAAGCCGCAACATGATAAAAGAAACTACGGGAAACAGCGTTCCCCGGTACTGACTCTCTTAAGGGCATGTCAGTTTCCCCGTAAGAAAGGAGCGAAAGCCCAGAGAAGTGCGGCAGAAGGCTGTACTTCTCTGGCAAAGTCAAGAACAAGGTTAAAAACAATAGCAAAAAGTTTAGGGGTTGCCACATGGAAGGAAAATTCCCTACAATTACGAAATCTTTCTTAACACTCGCCCCTCCCAGACTATGGACAGGGGGAACTAATCCACCCCTGGATGAGTCTCTTGTTCAGGTCGGTTAAACATTCTGGACAACCCATCAGCATTGCTATGTTGGACACCTGGCCTATGCTCAATAGTGAAGTCGAAGCCTTGTAGACTTATGGACCACCTAAGCAACTTTGGATTCTCCCCCTTCATTTTCATTAGCCACTTTAACGGCTTATGGTCAGTTTGCACAGTGAAGTGGGTCCCATAGAGGTAGGGCCTCAGCTTCCTTAGGGCCCACACAACAGAGAAACATTCTTTCTCTACCGTGGACCATCTGAGCTCTCTGTCCTTAAGCTGGCGACTAATAAAACCGATAGGGTGTTCCTTACCCTTCTCATCTACTTGTGATAGTACAGCTCCTATCCCAGTGTCAGAGGCGTCCGTCTGCACGATAAAAGGTCTTTGATAATCAGGGGCCCTGAGCACAGGGGCCTGACACAAGGAGTCTTTTAAGCCATTGAAGGCCTTCTCACACTCGTCGGTCCAAGTTACCTTCTTGGGTTTCTTCGGAGTTGTGAGGGCAGTCAGAGGGGCAGCTATGGTACCATAGTCTGCCACAAAATTGCGGTAATACCCCGTGAGTCCTAAGAAGGCTCTCACTTGGGTTTGCGTAGTGGGGGTAGGCCAGTCTTGTACTGCTTGTACTTTACTGGGTAGAGGCTGTATCCTCCCTCCACCTACTTCATGTCCAAGGTAAACCACTGAGCCTTGTCCAATCTGGCATTTACTAGCCTTTATGGTCAAGTGGGCTTTCTGAAGAGCCTGGAGCACAATCCCGAGGTGTTTCACATGGTCTTCCCAGGTGGCACTGAAAACTGCTATATCGTCCAGATATGCAAGACAGAATTCGTCCAACCCATTCAACACATGATTCACAAGCCTCTGGAAAGTGGCAGGTGCATTCTTCAACCCGAACGGCATTACCCGGAATTGGTAAAGGCCGTCTGGAGTAGAAAATGCTGTCTTCTCCCTGGCATGTTCTGCTAGAGCTATTTGCCAATAGCCAGCAGTGAGGTCAAACGTGCTGAGGTACTTGGAGGCACCCAAAGTATCCACCAGCTCATCTGTTCGAGGCAAGGGGTGTGCATCTGTCTTGGTGACAGCATTCAGAGCCCTGTAATCCACGCAGAACCTCAATTCAGAAGTGCCTGCCTTTGGAACCAAGACCACAGGACTGGACCAAGGACTACTAGAGGGTTCAATCACCCCAAGGTCTAACATTTTGTTGACCTCGGTCTTAATATAAGACCGTACTTTATCTGACATCCTGTATCCCCTACTTTTGGTAGGTACACTGTCTCCTGTGTCAATGTTATGTTTGCACCAAGGTGTCAAACCAGGCGACTGTGAGAACAGGGGGGAAAACTGCCTAAGCAAACTTTTCACCTCAGCCTGCTGATCAGAAGTCAGGTGAGGGGCCACTCGGACACCCTCAATGGAGCTATCTGAAGGACCGCTTTGGAACAGGTCGGGGAGAGGTTCTGACTCCTCTTCCTCAACGTCTGAAGCCAGTAGCAGTGCTGCGATTTCGACTCTTGGGACGAAAGCCTTCAGCCTATTCACGTGGAACACTTTTGGAGCCTGTCCAGGCCTTCCAAGGTCCACTAAATAGTTAACCTCACCCAGGGGCTCCACCACTGTGTAAGGGCCTGACCATTTGTCCTGTAAAGCTCGAGGCCTTATGGCATTCATGATCAGGACTTGCTGACCAGGTGTAAAGTTGATGAGGGAAGCTTTCTGGTCGTACCAATGTTTCACCAGCGCTTGCCCTGCCTTCAATTTATCACTAGCCAAGCCCATCAGAAGTACCATCCGTTTTCTGAGCCCTAGCACATAATCAACTATGTTGGTAGTAACAGGGGGAGTGGGCATCTCCCATTCCTCTTTGACGATGGCTAAGGGTCCCCGTACGGGATGACCGAACAGAAGTTCGAAGGGGCTGAAGCCAACACCCTCCTGTGGTACCTCTCGGTAGGCAAACAGTAAGCATGGTAAAAGAAGATCCCATTTTCTTCTCTGGGGCTCCTCCAGAGCCCCAATCATGCTCTTTAACGTTCTGTTGAAACGTTCCACCAGACCATTGGTCTGGGGGTGGTATGCAGAAGAGAACTTGTAGGTGACCCCACATTCTTTCCACATAGCCTGCATATACTTCGACATAAAGTTGCTGCCACGATCTGACACAACTTCTTTAGGGAAGCCAACCCTAGTAAATATGCCGAGTAAAGCTTTTGCAACTGACTTGGCAGTTACAGTTTTCAATGGGATGGCCTCAGGATAGCTGGTTGCATGGTCGACCAGCACCAGGATAAACCTATTGCCCGAGGATGTTTGCGGGTCAAGGGGACCAACGATGTCGATCCCTACCCTTTCAAATGGTACCCCCACAACTGGGAGCGGTACCAACGGAGCTTGGATTGTCGCGCCAACCTTACCAGACAACTGGCAGGAGGCACAACTCCTGCAGTGACTTTCTACTTGCACCCCCATCTTGGGCCAGTAGAAGTGCATGGATAACCTTTGCTTGGTCCTCTTCATACCAAGGTGACCAGCAAGGGGAACTTCATGCGCCAACTGCAGGAGGAAGGGCCTAACAGCAAGGGGAACCACCAACCTCCTATGGTCTCCTTCTGTAGACTCTGTGGGCTCACTATACAGGAGTCCACCTTCCCAATAAATCCTATGCGTCCCAGGAGGTTCACCCTCAAGCTGGGAGCAGGCCTGTCTCCTTAGGCCTTCCAGAGATGGGCACTCACGTTGGCCTTTACTGAATTCGTCCCTATCAGGACCTCCTTCAACTAACAAGTCCTTTAGTTCAGGATGATCGTTGGGGTCGAATACTTCAGGCATCGCCACTTCCTCGTCAGGCTCGGGCGATCGACCAACTTCCTCCACCGCAGTGGTAGGCGAGCTCGGGGGAATATTCTCTTTCCCCCGTCTTGACTTGTCGACTCCTTTCGCCTTGGGTTTCCCCTTCGGCTGGGGCGGCGTATTGGACTTGGCCAATGCTGCCCGTGCTTGAGACCGTGTGTAGGGTCTTTCGGCAGTGTCTCCTACGAGCCCTAAAGCTCTAAGATCATTGCCTAACAAGACCTTTCCCGGGACGTTTCTCGGAATGCTCACTGGAATCCTGACTGCTGTACCATTTAAAGTAAGATTTACAGGGATCACGGGAAACATACGGAGGGGGCCGTCAGCCAACTTAGTGGGCATCAGAGTAGCTCTGGCAACTTCCTCTGAGTCTACCAAGGTAGAATCCACTACAGTGCGACTGCACCCACTATCCCTAAGAGCTGGAGTATCTACTCCATTGATCAGCACACTGTCTTTAAAGTAGTGCTTGGTATTATCCGGAATCCTAGCATAAGCCTCTGCGACTTTAGGCTCCCAGGAACCCAGGGACACTAAAACTACCTCAGCCTCTATTCCGCTGGGAAATGAGTCTGAGGAGAAGGATGCTCCTGTAATCTCTTCTTCCTCGTAGGAGGAGAAGGCCAGATTAGCGGAGTGGACCCCCAAAGGTCTAACCTTACAACGGGGATCCCCCTTCACATGGTCAGTTGCTCCACAAGCAAAACAGGTTCCAATGGGTCTATTTACATAGGGAGGCTTATTGTAACCGGAGTTCAGTTTCGGAGGCTGACCTCCACTACCCTGTGAGTTCTCTTGTGTCTTACCCTTGTTTTTCTTTTTGTGGCCCTTATGGGAAGAAGATTTAGCAGATTCCCCACCCTCCATATCTTTGGACTTTTTCCCTTCCTCCTGCTTACCAGGATGAGTTTTGTCCTTATGGGACACTCGATGTGACACCCATAAGTCTGCTGCAATGGCCAGCTTCTTAGGATCTATCTCCTTCGAATCGGCCAAATGCTGCTTAAGCTCCGGGGAAGAAGAAGCAAAAATGTGTTCCAGCATGACAAGATTTATCATGCCTTCGAAGGTAGAGACCTTATAGCCTTCGACCCAGCCAGTTAAGTTTTTCAAGGATTCAGCGACATAAGATACCCAAGTACCACCTTCCTTTTTCTTATACTCTCGAAAACGCTTTAAATATTGGGCCGGAGTCTTCCCAAACTTTAAAATGAGAGTTTGCTTTAACATTGCGAAATCAGCTCGCTCAGCCTTCGACATTTCCATGATGGCACTACAGCCAGAATGGGGCAGTCTACTGAGTAACCACGCAATTTTATCAGCATTGTCAACTTCTTGAACCTCGCATGCATACTCAAACGCATTCAGCCAGTCCATAATGTCATTCCTTTCCTCATACACACTGAGCAGATCTTTCGGAAACCGTGGATGAGAGGAGGCCCCAGACCCATGTCCAGGACCCTTGGATCCATTTGCAACCTGAATCTTGGCCAGTTCCAACTGGTGATCCCTGTCTTTCTGTTTTTCTGCCTGTTCGATTTTTAGTTTGGCTATGCTGAATTCAAGCTCCTGCTGCCTAAACCGCAGTTCTTGCTTCTTGAATTCAAGCATAGCCTCCCCATCAGCACTGGCAGAGGAAACATTAGACATCTCGTCCTCCCTGTCCTCGTGGTCGCGGTGGATCAGTGCAGTGGCAGAACCGTCGGTTCTACCAGTGAGAGCAGCCCCACCACCTTCCGCACTGTCCTCAGAAGTGATAGCGTCAAGCTGCGCTTCTTGCCACGCCACGATTCTTTGGATCATTTCCAATTTCGTGCCTTGAGAGGAAACCCCTCTCTCCGCACACATCTTTTTTAGTGTTTCTGATTTAGAAGCATTCAAAGTTAACAAGGTACTTGTTTCCATACTGTTTGATAGGACTATGGCCTTTTTAAAGTTATACTATAACAATTCACTACGTGTACTGGTTGGAATAACCTGAAATGCCTTAGTTCGAGCGCAACACTGGATACCTTCAGTCGTATCCCACCGCTGTACACCAATTTGTTAAGACGGATTTCTGAACTCTGTCCTGGCGGCGCAGAAGTTCAGAAGGCCAACCTAATTACTTGGAACAGGGTAACCTCTGGACAAGCCAGACCAATCAAGGTAGCGATCGCGGCGGTCAAGACTAGGTCTCAAGAGGGGTGAGGGTGACTGAAAGCTCGCAATGAGCACACAAAGCAAGAGCGCTTACAAACTACTCCAAACAGTTGTTATATCAAAAATAGATACACATTTATTTTAAGGCCTTTAAAATAATGACCGTAGCGAGAAAATCACAATATCACAATACTAAGCCAACACATACCATATCCACACAATATATATACAAATACACAGTCGCAAGCGTTTAAAGCACGAAATATGTAGTCCACCTGAAAGGGAAGGAAAACAGGCAGTGCGATAATGCTTTCGACTCAGTTCGCCTTCATAGGCACCTAACTAGATGGAAGTCCGAGCCCTGCGAAGAGTGGAGCCTTGTGCTCAAAGTACCTGCACACGCTGGTGCCAACGGGCAAAAGGAGAAGCTCTTCGGAGGAAGTCAGGCAGTTCGGGTTAGTGCACAGCAGAAGAAGAACAGGTTCCGCAACTCAAGCGCAGCCTCCACAGCGGGCAGAAGCAGAGCGCGAGTACGGCAAAAGGGTGCTGTTTTTACACAGCAGGGAAAAGCAATGGGATACTGCAGGAGGGCGACCAGATCCTAGATATACTACTCACCGGTCCCCGAAGCAAGCAGACCCAGGCTTCTCCACGTTAGTTTCAGCAGCTGGCAGGTTCAGAAGAGCAGGGAACGCCTTGTAGTCGTGTAGAGCAAAAAGACGTCCCAATCGACGAAAACCGGCACAGTTTGTTGCCGCAGCAGGACAACGGAGCGGCCGTGCGTACCTGAGTCAAAAGTACACTCCTCCCTTCAGACCTGGGAACGCCAAGTGCACGAAGCGTGGGAGAGTGACAAGGACTCGAGATACTGCACAACCTGGCGGCGGTTACAGAGCAAGACTCCCTTGTAAGCTGGTCAGTCAACTGGATGGCCCAGAGACGCTTCCGAAGGCTTACTTGGCAGGAGATGGTTGAAGATGCCGGGAATAGCTGTTCCTGCTATTCCAAAGGTCGAAGCACCAGTACAGGCCTTCTGGTTCGATCAAGGAGGAAAGGGTTTCACAGGACGACAGCAGTGCAAAGGAGGATTCCTTCAGCGGGTCACCAGCGATTCCTCGGTCCAGCCTCGTGGTTGCAGGATACTTGGCTCCTGTATTCCTTCGTTCGTGAGAACTCAGGAGATCGACATGGTAGTGGTGTTTCCAGCCCCCTCTTATCCACGGTTCCCTTCGCGCCAAAACGGAGGGGAGCCAATGGGAGATCCGCTCATCAACACACATACCATACGTGGACCAATCACGGACCACGGTGGTCCCAGGCATTCACACCACCCTAGACTCTCTGGCACCCAGGATGTGTATTGGGACCAGACATCCCAGCCCACACCCTGGAGCCACACAAACGACATGTAGAAGCCCGCGAAAGCATCTGCGTTTCGCGGGAAAGTACATGCCCAAATAAGGAAGGCCCCGGGTCGCTCGACCTGGGGAAGGTGAAGGGAGCAAGACGGTCAGTGGACAGGACAAAGGAGCCTCGTGGTCTGGCCATTTTGGGAGCCAGGCCACCATTTTGGGTTCAGTGCGAAAAACGTGCTCAGAACGCCAAAAGGAGCTCAAAATAAACAAAACGATCGCTGCCACCATTCCAGTCCCTGAATGACTTGCACCGATCAAATACCATCCTAAACGAGTATCTAGGGCCTGTAGAAGGCTAGAGACCCAAGAGAGCTGTAACTTATCTTACAGTGCCCTCTTGTGTCATGTTGCACTAAAGCCGCAACATGATAAAAGAAACTACGGGAAACAGCGTTCCCCGGTACTGACTGTCTTAAGGGCATGTCAGTTTCCCCGTAAGAAAGGAGCGAAAGCCCAGAGAAGTGCGGCAGAAGGCTGTACTTCTCTGGCAAAGTCAAGAACAAGGTTAAAAACAATAGCAAAAAGTTTAGGGGTTGCCACATGGAAGGAAAATTCCCTACAATTACGAAATCTTTCCTAACAGGTATTAGAAGCATTGAGATATCACATCTCATGCTATCGGAAGGATCTCAGGTTTGGTATTAGAAGCATTGAGATATCACATCTCATGCTATCAGAAGGGTCTCAGGATTGGAATGGGAAGGAGTTGGATATCACATCTCATGCTAAAGGGAGGGTCTCAGGTTTGGAAGGGGAAGGATTTGGATATCACATCTCATGTTATCGGAAGGATCTCAGGTTTGGTATTAGAAGTATTGAGATATCACATCTCATGCTATAGGAAGGGTCTCAGGATTGGAATGGGAAGGAGTTGGATATCACATCTCATGCTAAAGGAAGGGTCTCAGGTTTGGTAGAAGCATTGAGATATCACATCTCATGCTATAGGAAGGGTTTTAGGATTGGAATGGGAAGGACTTAGATATCACATATCATGCTATAGGGAGGGTTTCAGTTTTGATATTAGAAGCATTGAGATATCACATCTCATGCTATCGGAAGTGTCTCAGGATTGGAATGGGAAGGAGCTGGATATCACATCTCATTCTAAAGGAAGGGTCCCAGGTTTGGAACGGGAAGGAGTTGGATATCCGATCTCATGTTATAGGAAGGGTCTCAGGTTTGGTATAAGCATTGAGATATCACATCTCTGCTATCGGAAGTGTCTCAGGATTGGAATGGGAAGGAATTGGATATCCCATCTCATGTTATAGGACGGGTCTCAGGATTGTTATTAGAATCATTGAGATATCATATTGCATGCTGTAGGAAGGGTCTAAGGATTGGAATGGGAAGGACTTGGGTATCACATCTCATGCTATAGGAAGGGTCTCAGGTTTGGTATAAGCATTGAGATATCAAATCTCATGCTATAGGAAGGGTCTCAGGATTGGAATGGAAGGAGTTGGATATCACATCTCATGTTATAGGAAGGATCTCAGGTTTGGTATTAGAAGCATTGAGACATCACATCTCATGCTATAGGAAGTGTCTCAGGATTGGAATGGGAAGGACTTGGATATCACATCTCATGCTATAGGGAGGGTCTCAAGTTTGATATTAGAAGCATTGAGATATCACATCTCATGCTATAGGAAGGGTCTCAGGATTGGAATGGGAAGGAGTTGGATATCACATCTCATGCTATAGGAAGGGTCTCAGGTTTGGTAGAAGCATTGAGATATCACATCTCATGCTATAGGAAGGGTTTTAGGATTGGAATGGGAAGGACTTAGATATCACATATCATGCTATAGGGAGGGTTTCAGTTTTGATATTAGAAGCATTGAGATATCACATCTCATGCTATCGGAAGTGTCTCAGGATTGGAATGGGAAGGAGCTGGATATCACATCTCATGCTAAAGGAAGGGTCTCAGGTTTGGAACGGGAAGGAGTTGGATATCCGATCTCATGTTATAGGAAGGGTCTCAGGTTTGGTATAAGCATTGAGATATCACATCTCTGCTATCGGAAGTGTCTCAGGATTGGAATGGGAAGGAATTGGATATCCCATCTCATGTTATAGGACGGGTCTCAGGATTGTTATTAGAATCATTGAGATATCATATTGCATGCTGTAGGAAGGGTCTAAGGATTGGAATGGGAAGGACTTGGGTATCACATCTCATGCTATAGGAAGGGTCTCAGGTTTGGTATAAGCATTGAGATATCAAATCTCATGCTATAGGAAGGGTCTCAGGATTGGAATGGAAGGAGTTGGATATCACATCTCATGTTATAGGAAGGATCTCAGGTTTGGTATTAGAAGCATTGAGACATCACATCTCATGCTATAGGAAGTGTCTCAGGATTGGAATGGGAAGGACTTGGATATCACATCTCATGCTATAGGGAGGGTCTCAAGTTTGATATTAGAAGCATTGAGATATCACATCTCATGCTATAGGAAGGGTCTCAGGATTGGAATGGGAAGGAGTTGGATATCACATCTCATGCTATAGGAAGGGTCTCAGGTTTGGTAGAAGCATTGAGATATCACATCTCATGCTATAGGAAGGGTTTTAGGATTGGAATGGGAAGGACTTAGATATCACATATCATGCTATAGGGAGGGTTTCAGTTTTGATATTAGAAGCATTGAGATATCACATCTCATGCTATCGGAAGTGTCTCAGGATTGGAATGGGAAGGAGCTGGATATCACATCTCATGCTAAAGGAAGGGTCTCAGGTTTGGAACGGGAAGGAGTTGGATATCCGATCTCATGTTATAGGAAGGGTCTCAGGTTTGGTATAAGCATTGAGATATCACATCTCTGCTATCGGAAGTGTCTCAGGATTGGAATGGGAAGGAATTGGATATCCCATCTCATGTTATAGGACGGGTCTCAGGATTGTTATTAGAATCATTGAGATATCATATTGCATGCTGTAGGAAGGGTCTAAGGATTGGAATGGGAAGGACTTGGGTATCACATCTCATGCTATAGGAAGGGTCTCAGGTTTGGTATAAGCATTGAGATATCAAATCTCATGCTATAGGAAGGGTCTCAGGATTGGAATGGAAGGAGTTGGATATCACATCTCATGTTATAGGAAGGATCTCAGGTTTGGTATTAGAAGCATTGAGACATCACATCTCATGCTATAGGAAGTGTCTCAGGATTGGAATGGGAAGGACTTGGATATCACATCTCATGCTATAGGGAGTGTCTCAAGTTTGATATTAGAAGCATTGAGATATCACATCTCATGCTATAGGAAGGGTCTCAGGAATGGAATGGGAAGGAGTTGGATATCACATCTCATGCTATAGGAAGGGTCTCAGGTTTGGTAGAAGCATTGAGATATCACATCTCATGCTATAGGAAGGGTTTTAGGATTGGAATGGGAAGGACTTAGATATCACATATCATGCTATAGGGAGGGTTTCAGTTTTGATATTAGAAGCATTGAGATATCACATCTCATGCTATCGGAAGTGTCTCAGGATTGGAATGGGAAGGAGCTGGATATCACATCTCATGCTAAAGGAAGGGTCTCAGGTTTGGAACGGGAAGGAGTTGGATATCCGATCTCATGTTATAGGAAGGGTCTCAGGTTTGGTATAAGCATTGAGATATCACATCTCTGCTATCGGAAGTGTCTCAGGATTGGAATGGGAAAAATTGGATATCCCATCTCATGTTATAGGACGGGTCTCAGGATTGTTATTAGAATCATTGAGATATCATATTGCATGCTGTAGGAAGGGTCTAAGGATTGGAATGGGAAGGACTTGGGTATCACATCTCATGCTATAGGAAGGGTCTCAGGTTTGGTATAAGCATTGAGATATCAAATCTCATGCTATAGGAAGGGTCTCAGGATTGGAATGGAAGGAGTTGGATATCACATCTCATGTTATAGGAAGGATCTCAGGTTTGGTATTAGAAGCATTGAGACATCACATCTCATGCTATAGGAAGTGTCTCAGGATTGGAATGGGAAGGACTTGGATATCACATCTCATGCTATAGGGAGGGTCTCAAGTTTGATATTAGAAGCATTGAGATATCACATCTCATGCTATAGGAAGGGTCTCAGGATTGGAATGGGAAGGAGTTGGATATCACATCTCATGCTATAGGAAGGGTCTCAGGTTTGGTAGAAGCATTGAGATATCACATCTCATGCTATAGGAAGGGTTTTAGGATTGGAATGGGAAGGACTTAGATATCACATATCATGCTATAGGGAGGGTTTCAGTTTTGATATTAGAAGCATTGAGATATCACATCTCATGCTATCGGAAGTGTCTCAGGATTGGAATGGGAAGGAGCTGGATATCACATCTCATGCTAAAGGAAGGGTCTCAGGTTTGGAACGGGAAGGAGTTGGATATCCGATCACATGTTATAGGAAGGGTCTCAGGTTTGGTATAAGCATTGAGATATCACATCTCTGCTATCGGAAGTGTCTCAGGATTGGAATGGGAAGGAATTGGATATCCCATCTCATGTTATAGGACGGGTCTCAGGATTGTTATTAGAATCATTGAGATATCATATTGCATGCTGTAGGAAGGGTCTAAGGATTGGAATGGGAAGGACTTGGGTATCACATCTCATGCTATAGGAAGGGTCTCAGGTTTGGTATAAGCATTGAGATATCAAATCTCATGCTATAGGAAGGGTCTCAGGATTGGAATGGAAGGAGTTGGATATCACATCTCATGTTATAGGAAGGATCTCAGGTTTGGTATTAGAAGCATTGAGACATCACATCTCATGCTATAGGAAGTGTCTCAGGATTGGAATGGGAAGGACTTGGATATCACATCTCATGCTATAGGGAGGGTCTCAAGTTTGATATTAGAAGCATTGAGATATCACATCTCATGCTATAGGAAGGGTCTCAGGATTGGAATGGGAAGGAGTTGGATATCACATCTCATGCTATAGGAAGGGTCTCAGGTTTGGTATAAGCATTGAGATATCACATCTCATGCTATAGGAAGGGTCTCAGGATTGGAATGGGAAGGAGTTGTATATGACATCTCATGCCGTAGGAAGGGTCTCAGGTTTGGTATAAGCATTGAGATATCACATCTCTGCTATCGGAAGGGTCTCAGGATTGGAATGGGAAGGAATTGGATATCCCATCTCATGTTATAGGACGGGTCTCAGGATTGTTATTAGAATCATTGAGATATCATATTGCATGCTGTAGGAAGGGTCTAAGGATTGGAATGGGAAGGACTTGGGTATCACATCTCATGCTATAGGAAGGGTCTCAGGTTTGGTATAAGCATTGAGATATCAAATCTCATGCTATAGGAAGGGTCTCAGGATTGGAATGGAAGGAGTTGGATATCACATCTCATGTTATAGGAAGGATCTCAGGTTTGGTATTAGAAGCATTGAGACATCACATCTCATGCTATAGGAAGTGTCTCAGGATTGGAATGGGAAGGACTTGGATATCACATCTCATGCTATAGGGAGGGTCTCAAGTTTGATATTAGAAGCATTGAGATATCACATATCATGCTATAGGAAGGGTCTCAGGATTGGAATGGGAAGGAGTTGGATATCACATCTCATGCTATAGGAAGGGTCTCAGGTTTGGTATAAGCATTGAGATATCACATCTCATGCTATAGGAAGGGTCTCAGGATTGGAATGGGAAGGAGTTGTATATGACATCTCATGCCGTAGGAAGGGTCTCAGGTTTGGTATAAGCATTGAGATATCACATCTCTGCTATCGGAAGGGTCTCAGGATTGGAATGGGAAGGAGTTGGATATCCCATCTCATGTTATAGGAAGAGTCTCAGGTTTGGTATTAGAAGCATTGAGATATCACATCTCATGCTATAGGAAGTGTCTCAGGATTGGAATGGGAAGGACTTGGATATCACATCTCATGCTATAGGGAGGGTCTCAAGTTTGATATTAGAAGCATTGAGATATCACATCTCATTCTATAGGAAGGGTCTCAGGATTGGAATGGGAAGGAGTTGGATATCACATCTCATGCTATAGGAAGGGTCTCAGGTTTGGTATAAGCAGTGAGATATCACATCTCATGCTATAGGAAGTGTCAGAATTGGAAGGGGAAGGATTTGGATATCACATCTCATGTTATAGGAAGGATCTCAGATTTGGTATTAGAAGCATTGAGATATCACATCTCATGCTATCGGAAGGATCTCAGGTTTGGTATTAGAAGCAATGAGATATCACATCTCATGCTATCAGAAGGGTCTCAGGATTGGAATGGGAAGGAGTTGGATATCACATCTCATGCTAAAGGGAGGGTCTCAGGTTTGGAAGGGGAAGGATTTGGATATCACATCTCATGTTATCGGAAGGATTTCAGGTTTGGTATTAGAAGTATTGAGATATCACATCTCATGCTATAGGAAGGGTCTCAGGATTGGAATGGGAAGGAGTTGGATATCACATCTCATGCTAAAGGAAGGGTCTCAGGTTTGTTAGAAGCATTGAGATATCACATCTCATGCTATAGGAAGGGTCTCAGGATTGGAATGGGAAGGACTTAGATATCACATATCATGCTATAGGGAGGGTTTCTGTTTTGATATTAGAAGCATTGAGATATCACATCTCATGCTAAAGGGAGGGTCTCAGGATTGGAATGGGAAGGAGCTGGATATCACATCTCATGCTAAAGGAAGGGTCTCAGGTTTGGAACGGGAAGGAGTTGGATATCCGATCTCATGTTATAGGAAGGGTCTAAGGTCTGGTATAAGCATTGAGATATCACATCTCTCCTATCGGAAGTGTCTCAGGATTGGAATGGGAAGGAGTTGGATATCCCATCTCATGTTATAGGAAGGGTCTCAGGTTTGGTATAAGCATTGAGATATCACATCTCATGCTATAGGAAGGGTCTCAGGATTGGAATGGGAAGGAGTTGGATATCACATCTCATGCTATAGGAAGGGTCTCAGATTTGGTATAAGCATTGAGATATCACATCTCATGCTATAGGAAGGGTCTCAGGATTGGAATGGGAAGGAGTTGTATATGACATCTCATGCCGTAGGAAGGGTCTCAGGTTTGGTATAAGCATTGAGATATCACATCTCATGCTATAGGAAGGGTCTCAGGATTGGAATGGGAAGGAGTTGGATATCACATCTCATGCTATAGGAAGGGTCTCAGGTTTGGTATAAGCATTGAGATATCACATCTCATGCTATAGGAAGGGTCTCAGGATTGGAATGGGAAGGAGTTGTATATGACATCTCATGCCGTAGGAAGGGTCTCAGGTTTGGTATAAGCATTGAGATATCACATCTCTGCTATCGGAAGGGTCTCAGGATTGGAATGGGAAGGAGTTGGATATCCCATCTCATGTTATAGGAAGAGTCTCAGGTTTGGTATTAGAAGCATTGAGATATCACATCTCATGCTATAGGAAGTGTCTCAGGATTGGAATGGGAAGGACTTGGATATCACATCTCATGCTATAGGGAGGCTCTCAAGTTTGATATTAGAAGCATTGAGATATCACATCTCATGCTATAGGAAGGGTCTCAGGATTGGAATGGGAAGGAGTTGGATATCACATCTCATGCTATAGGAAGGGTCTCAGGTTTGGTATAAGCAGTGAGATATCACATCGCATGCTGTAGGAAGGGTCTCAGGTTTGGTATTAGAAGCATTGAGATATCACATCTCATGCTATAGGAAGGATCTCAGGTTTGGTATTAGAAGTATTGAGATATCACATCTCATGCTATAGGAAGGGTCTCAGGATTGGAATGGGAAGGAGTTGGATATCACATCTCATGCTAAAGGAAGGGTCTCAGGTTTGGTAGAAGCATTGAGATATCACATCTCATGCTATAGGAAGGGTCTCAGGATTGGAATGGGAAGGACTTAGATATCAAATATCATGCTATAGGGAGGGTCTCAGTTTTGATATTAGAAGCATTGAGATATCACATCTCATGCTATCGGAAGTGTCTCACGATTGGAATGGGAAGGAGCTGGATATCACATCTCATGCTAAAGGAAGAGTCTCAGGATTGGAACGGGAAGGAGTTGGATATCACATCTCATGTTATAGGAAGGGTCTCAGGTTTGGTATAAGCATTGAGATATCACATCTCTGCTATCGGAAGTGTCTCAGGATTGGAAATGGAAGGAGTTGGATATCCCATCTCATGTTATAGGACGGGTCTTAGGTTTGTTATTAGAATCATTGAGATATCATATTGCATGCTGTAGGAAGGGTCTAAGGATTGGAATGGAAAGGACTTGGATATCACATCTCATGCTATAGATAGGCTCTCAGGTTTGGAAAGGGAAGGAGTTGGATATCACATTTCATGTTAGAGGAAGGATCTCAGGTTTGGTATTAGAGGCATTGAGATATCATATTGCATGCTGTAGGAAGGGTCTAAGGATTGGAATGGGAAGGACTTGGATATCACATCTCATGCTATAGGAAGGGTCTCAGTTTGGAATGGGAAGGAGTTGGATATCACATCTCATGTTAAAGGGAGGGTCTCAGAATTGGAAGGGGAAGGATTTGGATATCACATCTCATGTTATAGGAAGGATCTCAGGTTTGGTATTAGAAGCATTGAGATATCACATCTCATGCTATCGGAAGGATCTCAGGTTTGGTATTAGAAGCATTGAGATATCACATCTCATGCTATCAGAAGGGTCTCAGGATTGGAATGGGAAGGAGATGGATATCACATATGCTAAAGGGAGGGTCTCAGGTTTGGAAGGGGAAGGATTTGGATATCACATCTCATGTTATCGGAAAGGATCTCAGGTTTGGTATTAGAAGTATTGAGATATCACATCTCATGCTATAGGAAGGGTCTCAGGATTGGAATGGGAAGGAGTTGGATATCACATCTCATGCTAAAGGAAGGGTCTCAGGTTTGGTAGAAGCATTGAGATATCACATCTCATGCTATAGGAAGTGTCTCAGGATTGGAATGGGAAGGAGCTGGATATCACATCTCATGCTAAAGGAAGGGTCTCAGGTTTGGAACGGGAAGGAGTTGGATATCCGATCTCATGTTATAGGAAGGGTCTAAGGTCTGGTATAAGCATTGAGATATCACATCTCTGCTATCGGAAGTGTCTCAGGATTGGAATGGGAAGGAGTTGGATATCCGATCTCATGCTATCGGAAGGATCTCAGGTTTGGTATTAGAAGCATTGAGATATCACATCTCATGCTATAGGAAGGGTCTCAGGATTGGAATGGGAAGGACTTAGATATCACATATCATGCGATAGGGAGGGTTTCCGTTTTGATATTAGAAGCATTGAGATATCACATCTCATGCTATCGGAAGTGTCTCAGGATTGGAATGTGAAGGAGCTGGATATCACATCTCATGCTAAAGGAAGGGTCTCAGGTTTGGAACGGGAAGGAGTTGGATATCCGATCTCATGTTATAGGAAGGGTCTAAGGTCTGGTATAAGCATTGAGATATCACATCTCTGCTATCGGAAGTGTCTCAGGATTGGAATGGGAAGGAGTTGGATATCCCATCTCATGTTATAGGAAGGATCTCAGGTTTGGTATTAGAAGCATTGAGACATCACATCTCATGCTATAGGAAGTGTCTCAGGATTGGAATGGGAAGGACTTGGATATCACATCTCATGCTATAGGGAGGGTCTCAAGTTTGATATTAGAAGCATTGAGATATCACATCTCATGCTATAGGAAGGGTCTCAGGATTGGAATGGGAAGGAGTTGGATATCACATCTCATGCTATAGGAAGGGTCTCAGGTTTGGTATAAGCATTGAGATATCACATCTCATGCTATAGGAAGGGTCTCAGGATTGGAATGGGAAGGAGTTGTATATGACATCTCATGCCGTAGGAAGGGTCTCAGGTTTGGTATAAGCATTGAGATATCACATCTCTGCTATCGGAAGGGTCTCAGGATTGGAATGGGAAGGAGTTGGATATCCCATCTCATGTTATAGGAAGAGTCTCAGGTTTGGTATTAGAAGCATTGAGATATCACATCTCATGCTATAGGAAGTGTCTCAGGATTGGAATGGGAAGGACTTGGATATCACATCTCATGCTATAGGGAGGGTCTCAAGTTTGATATTAGAAGCATTGAGATATCACATCTCATTCTATAGGAAGGGTCTCAGGATTGGAATGGGAAGGAGTTGGATATCACATCTCATGCTATAGGAAGGGTCTCAGGTTTGGTATAAGCAGTGAGATATCACATCTCATGCTATAGGAAGTGTCAGAATTGGAAGGGGAAGGATTTGGATATCACATCTCATGTTATAGGAAGGATCTCAGGTTTGGTATTAGAAGCATTGAGATATCACATCTCATGCTATCGGAAGGATCTCAGGTTTGGTATTAGAAGCAATGAGATATCACATCTCATGCTATCAGAAGGGTCTCAGGATTGGAATGGGAAGGAGTTGGATATCACATCTCATGCTAAAGGGAGGGTCTCAGGTTTGGAAGGGGAAGGATTTGGATATCACATCTCATGTTATCGGAAGGATTTCAGGTTTGGTATTAGAAGTATTGAGATATCACATCTCATGCTATAGGAAGGGTCTCAGGATTGGAATGGGAAGGAGTTGGATATCACATCTCATGCTAAAGGAAGGGTCTCAGGTTTGTTAGAAGCATTGAGATATCACATCTCATGCTATAGGAAGGGTCTCAGGATTGGAATGGGAAGGACTTAGATATCACATATCATGCTATAGGGAGGGTTTCTGTTTTGATATTAGAAGCATTGAGATATCACATCTCATGCTAAAGGGAGGGTCTCAGGATTGGAATGGGAAGGAGCTGGATATCACATCTCATGCTAAAGGAAGGGTCTCAGGTTTGGAACGGGAAGGAGTTGGATATCCGATCTCATGTTATAGGAAGGGTCTAAGGTCTGGTATAAGCATTGAGATATCACATCTCTGCTATCGGAAGTGTCTCAGGATTGGAATGGGAAGGAGTTGGATATCCCATCTCATGTTATAGGAAGGGTCTCAGGTTTGGTATAAGCATTGAGATATCACATCTCATGCTATAGGAAGGGTCTCAGGATTGGAATGGGAAGGAGTTGGATATCACATCTCATGCTATAGGAAGGGTCTCAGATTTGGTATAAGCATTGAGATATCACATCTCATGCTATAGGAAGGGTCTCAGGATTGGAATGGGAAGGAGTTGTATATGACATCTCATGCCGTAGGAAGGGTCTCAGGTTTGGTATAAGCATTGAGATATCACATCTCATGCTATAGGAAGGGTCTCAGGATTGGAATGGGAAGGAGTTGGATATCACATCTCATGCTATAGGAAGGGTCTCAGGTTTGGTATAAGCATTGAGATATCACATCTCATGCTATAGGAAGGGTCTCAGGATTGGAATGGGAAGGAGTTGTATATGACATCTCATGCCGTAGGAAGGGTCTCAGGTTTGGTATAAGCATTGAGATATCACATCTCTGCTATCGGAAGGGTCTCAGGATTGGAATGGGAAGGAGTTGGATATCCCATCTCATGTTATAGGAAGAGTCTCAGGTTTGGTATTAGAAGCATTGAGATATCACATCTCATGCTATAGGAAGTGTCTCAGGATTGGAATGGGAAGGACTTGGATATCACATCTCATGCTATAGGGAGGCTCTCAAGTTTGATATTAGAAGCATTGAGATATCACATCTCATGCTATAGGAAGGGTCTCAGGATTGGAATGGGAAGGAGTTGGATATCACATCTCATGCTATAGGAAGGGTCTCAGGTTTGGTATAAGCAGTGAGATATCACATCGCATGCTGTAGGAAGGGTCTCAGGTTTGGTATTAGAAGCATTGAGATATCACATCTCATGCTATAGGAAGGATCTCAGGTTTGGTATTAGAAGTATTGAGATATCACATCTCATGCTATAGGAAGGGTCTCAGGATTGGAATGGGAAGGAGTTGGATATCACATCTCATGCTAAAGGAAGGGTCTCAGGTTTGGTAGAAGCATTGAGATATCACATCTCATGCTATAGGAAGGGTCTCAGGATTGGAATGGGAAGGACTTAGATATCAAATATCATGCTATAGGGAGGGTCTCAGTTTTGATATTAGAAGCATTGAGATATCACATCTCATGCTATCGGAAGTGTCTCACGATTGGAATGGGAAGGAGCTGGATATCACATCTCATGCTAAAGGAAGAGTCTCAGGATTGGAACGGGAAGGAGTTGGATATCACATCTCATGTTATAGGAAGGGTCTCAGGTTTGGTATAAGCATTGAGATATCACATCTCTGCTATCGGAAGTGTCTCAGGATTGGAAATGGAAGGAGTTGGATATCCCATCTCATGTTATAGGACGGGTCTTAGGTTTGTTATTAGAATCATTGAGATATCATATTGCATGCTGTAGGAAGGGTCTAAGGATTGGAATGGAAAGGACTTGGATATCACATCTCATGCTATAGATAGGCTCTCAGGTTTGGAAAGGGAAGGAGTTGGATATCACATTTCATGTTAGAGGAAGGATCTCAGGTTTGGTATTAGAGGCATTGAGATATCATATTGCATGCTGTAGGAAGGGTCTAAGGATTGGAATGGGAAGGACTTGGATATCACATCTCATGCTATAGGAAGGGTCTCAGTTTGGAATGGGAAGGAGTTGGATATCACATCTCATGTTAAAGGGAGGGTCTCAGAATTGGAAGGGGAAGGATTTGGATATCACATCTCATGTTATAGGAAGGATCTCAGGTTTGGTATTAGAAGCATTGAGATATCACATCTCATGCTATCGGAAGGATCTCAGGTTTGGTATTAGAAGCATTGAGATATCACATCTCATGCTATCAGAAGGGTCTCAGGATTGGAATGGGAAGGAGATGGATATCACATATGCTAAAGGGAGGGTCTCAGGTTTGGAAGGGGAAGGATTTGGATATCACATCTCATGTTATCGGAAAGGATCTCAGGTTTGGTATTAGAAGTATTGAGATATCACATCTCATGCTATAGGAAGGGTCTCAGGATTGGAATGGGAAGGAGTTGGATATCACATCTCATGCTAAAGGAAGGGTCTCAGGTTTGGTAGAAGCATTGAGATATCACATCTCATGCTATAGGAAGTGTCTCAGGATTGGAATGGGAAGGAGCTGGATATCACATCTCATGCTAAAGGAAGGGTCTCAGGTTTGGAACGGGAAGGAGTTGGATATCCGATCTCATGTTATAGGAAGGGTCTAAGGTCTGGTATAAGCATTGAGATATCACATCTCTGCTATCGGAAGTGTCTCAGGATTGGAATGGGAAGGAGTTGGATATCCGATCTCATGCTATCGGAAGGATCTCAGGTTTGGTATTAGAAGCATTGAGATATCACATCTCATGCTATAGGAAGGGTCTCAGGATTGGAATGGGAAGGACTTAGATATCACATATCATGCGATAGGGAGGGTTTCCGTTTTGATATTAGAAGCATTGAGATATCACATCTCATGCTATCGGAAGTGTCTCAGGATTGGAATGTGAAGGAGCTGGATATCACATCTCATGCTAAAGGAAGGGTCTCAGGTTTGGAACGGGAAGGAGTTGGATATCCGATCTCATGTTATAGGAAGGGTCTAAGGTCTGGTATAAGCATTGAGATATCACATCTCTGCTATCGGAAGTGTCTCAGGATTGGAATGGGAAGGAGTTGGATATCCCATCTCATGTTATAGGAAGGGTCACAGGTTTGGTATAAGCATTGAGATATCACATCTCATGCTATAGGAAGGGTCTCAGGATTGGAATGGGAAGGAGTTGGATATCACATCTCATGCTATAGGAAGGGTCTCAGGTTTGGTATAAGCATTGAGATATCACATCTCATGCTATACTAAGGGTCTCAGGATTGGAATGGGAAGGAGTTGGATATCACATCTCATGCTATAGGAAGGGTCTCAGGTTTGGTATAAGCATTGAGATTTCACATCTCATGCTATAGGAAGGGTCTCAGGATTGGAATGGGAAGGAGTTGTATATGACATCTCATGCCGTATGAAGGGTCTCAGGTTTGGTATAAGCATTGAGATATCACATCTCTGCTATCGGAAGGGTCTCAGGATTGGAATGGGAAGGAGTTGGATATCCCATTTCATGTTATAGGAAGAGTCTCAGGTTTGGTATTAGAAGCATTGAGATATCACATCTCATGCTATAGGAAGTGTCTCAGGATTGGAATGGGAAGGACTTGGATATCACATCTCATGCTATAGGGAGGCTCTCAAGTTTGATATTAGAAGCATTGAGATATCACATCTCATGCTATAGGAAGGGTCTCAGGATTGGAATGGGAAGGAGTTAGATATCACATCTCATGCTATAGGGAGGCTCTCAAGTTTGATATTAGAAGCATTGAGATATCACATCTCATGCTATAGGAAGGGTCTCAGGATTGGAATGGGAAGGAGTTAGATATCACATCTCATGCTATCGGAAGGATCTCAGGTTTGGTATTAGAAGCATTGAGATATCACATCTCATGCTATCAGAAGGGTCTCAGGATTGGAATGGGAAGGAGATGGATATCACATCTCATGCTAAAGGGAGGGTCTCAGGTTTGGAAGGGGAAGGATTTGGATATCACATCTCATGTTATCGGAAGGATCTCAGGTTTGGTATTAGAAGTATTGAGATATCACATCTCATGCTATAGGAAGGGTCTCAGGATTGGAATGGGAAGGAGTTGTATATCACATCTCATGCTAAAGGAAGGGTCTCAGGTTTGGTAGAAGCATTGAGATATCACATCTCATGCTATAGGAAGGGTCTCAGGATTGGAATGGGAAGGACTTAGATATCACATATCATGCTATAGGGAGGGTTTCCGTTTTGATATTAGAAGCATTGAGATATCACATCTCATGCTATCGGAAGTGTCTCAGGATTGGAATGGGAAGGAGCTGGATATCACATCTCATGCTAAAGGAATGGTCTCAGGTTTGGAACTGGAAGGAGTTGGATATCCGATCTCATGTTATAGGAAGGGTCTACGGTCTGGTATAAGCATTGAGATATCACATCTCTGCTATCGGAAGTGTCTCAGGATTGGAATGGGAAGGAGTTGGATATCCCATCTCATGTTATAGGAAGGGTCTCAGGTTTGGTATAAGCATTGAGATATCACATCTCATGCTATAGGAAGGGTCTCAGGATTGGAATGGGAAGGAGTTGGATATCACATCTCATGCAATAGGAAGGTTTGTTAAGACGGATTTCTGAACTCTGTCCTGGTGGCGCAGAAGTTCAGAAGGCCAACCTAATTACTTGGAACAGGGTAACCTCTGGACAAGCCAGACCAATCAAGGTAGCGATCGCGGCGGTCAAGACTAGGTCTCAAGAGGGGTGAGGGTGACTGAAAGCCCGCAATGAGCACACAAAGCAAGAGCGCTTACAAACTACTCCAAACAGGTGTTATATCAAAAATATAAACACATTTATTTTAAGGCCTTTAAAACAACGACCGTAGCGAGAAAATCACAATAACACAGTATTAAGCCAACACATACCAAATCAACACAATATATATACAAATACACAGTCGCAAGCGTTTAAAGCACGAAATATGTAGTCCACCTGAAAGGGAAGAAAACAGGCAGTGCGATAATGCTTTCGACTCAGTTCGCCTTCAGAGGCACCTAACTAGATGGAAGTCCGAGCCCTGAGAAGAGTGGAGCCTTGTGCTCAAAGTACCTGCAAGTGCTGGTGCCAACGGGCAAAAGGAGAAGCTCTTCGAAGGAAGTCAGGCAGTTCGGGTTAGTGCACAGCAGAAGAAGAACAGGTTCCGCAACTCAAACGCAGCTTCCACAGCAAGTAGAAGCAGAGCGCGAGTACGGACGAAAAGGGTGCTGTTTTACACAGCGGGGAAAAGCAATGGGTTACTGCAGGAGGGCGACCAGATCCTAGCTATACTACTCACCGGTCCCCGAAGCAAGCAGACCCAGGCTTCTCCACGTTAGTTTCAGCAGCTGGCGGGTTCAGAAGAGCAGGGAACGCTTTCCAGTCGTGTAGATCAAAAAGACGTCCCAATCGACGAAACCAGCACAGTTTTGTTGCCGCAGCAGGACAACGAAGCGGCCGTGCGTATCTGAGTCAAAAGTACACTCCTCCCTTCAGACTTGGGAACGCCAAGTGTACGAAGCGTGGGAGAGTGACAAGGACTCGAGATACGGCACAACCTGGCGGCGGTTACAGAGCAGGACTCCCTTGTAAGCTGGTCAGTCAACTGGATGGCCCAGAGACGCTTCCGAAGGCTTACTGCAAGGAGTTGATGAAGATGCCGGGAATAGCTGTTCCTGCTATTCCAATAGGTCAAAGCACCAATACAGGCCTTCTGGTTCGATCAAAGGAGGACAGTGGCTCACAGGACGACAGCAGTGCAAAGGAGGATTCCTTCAGCGGGTCACCAGCGATTCCTCGGTCCAGCCTCTTGGTTGCAGGATACTTGGCTCCTGTATTCCTTCGTTCGTGAGAACTCAGGAGATCGACATGGTAGTGGTGTTTCCAGCCCCCTCTTATCCACGGTTCCCTTCGCGCCAAAACGAAGAGGAACCAATGGGAGATCCGCTCATCAAAACACATACCATACGTGGACCAATCACGGACCACGGTGGTCCCAGGCATTCACACCACCCTAGACTCTCTGGCACCCAGGATGTGTATTGGGACCAGACATCCCAGCCCACACCCTGGAGGCACACAAACGGCATGTAGAAGCCCGCGAAAGCAACCACGTTTCGCGGGAAAGTACATGCCCAAATAAGGAAGGCCCCGGGTCGCTGGACCTGGGGAAGGTGAAGGGAGCAAGACGGACAGTGGACAGGACAAAGGAGCCTCGTGGTCTGGCCATTTTGGGGAGCCAGGCCACCATTTTGGGTTCAGTGCAAAAACGTGCTCAGAACGGCAAAAGGAGCTCAAAATATACAAAACGATCGCTGCCACCATTCCAGTCCCTGAATGACTTGCACCGATCAAATACCATCCTAAAAGAGTATCTAGGGCCTTTAGAAGGCTAGAGATCCAAGAGAGCTGTAACTTAGCTTACAGTGCTCTCTTGTGTCGTGTTGCACTAAAGCGGCGACACGATAAAAGAAACTACGGGAAACAACGTTCCCCGGTACTGACTGTCTTAAGGGCATGTCAGTTTCCCCGTAAGAAAGGAGCGAAAGCCCAGAGAAGTGCGGCAGAAGGCTGTACTTCTCTGGCAAAGTCAAGAACAAGGTTAAAAACAATAGCAAAAAGTTTAGGGGTTGCCACATGGAAGGAAAATTCCCTACAATTACGAAATCTTTCCTAACACTCGCCCCTCCCAGACTATGGACAGGGGGAACTAATCCACCCCTGGATGAGTCTCATGTTCAGGTCGGTTAAACATTCTGGACAACCCATCAGCATTGCTATGTTGGACACCTGGCCTATGCTCAATAGTGAAGTCGAAGCCTTGTAGACTTATGGACCACCTAAGCAACTTTGGATTCTCCCCCTTCATGTTCATTAGCCACTTTAACGGCTTATGGTCAGTTTGCACAGTGAAGTGGATCCCATAGAGGTAGGGCCTCAGCTTCCTTAGGGCCCACACAACAGAGAAACATTCTTTCTCTACCGTGGACCATCTGAGCTCTCTGTCCTTAAGCTGGCGACTAATAAAACCGATAGGGTGTTCCTTACCCTTCTCATCTACTTGTGATAGTACAGCTCCTATCCCAGTGTCAGAGGCGTCCGTCTGCACGATAAAAGTTCTTTGATAATCAGGGGCCCTGAGCACAGGGGCCTGGCACAAGGAGTCTTTCAAGCCATTGAAGGCCTTCTCACACTCGTCGGTCCAAGTTACCTTCTTGGGTTTCTTCGGAGTTGTGAGGGCAGTCAGAGGAGCAGCTATGGTGCCATAGTCTGCCATAAAATTGCGATAATACCCCGTGAGTCCTAAGAAGGCTCTCACTTGGGTTTGCGTAGTGGGGGTAGGCCAGTCTTGTACTGCTTGTACTTTACTGGGAAGAGGCTGTATCCTCCCTCCACCTACTTCATGTCCAAGGTAAACCACTGAGCCTTGTCCAATCTGGCATTTACTAGCCTTTCTGGTCAAGTGGGCTTTCTGAAGAGCCTGGAGCACAATCCCGAGGTGTTTCACATGGTCTTCCCAGGTGGCACTGAAAACTGCGATATCGTCCAGATATGCGAGACAGAATTCGTCCAACCCATTCAACACATGATTCACAAGCCTCTGGAAAGTGGCAGGTGCATTCTTCAACCCGAACGGCATTACCCGGAATTGGTAAAGGCCGTCTGGAGTAGAAAATGCTGTCTTCTCCTTAGCATGTTCTGCTAACGCTATTTGCCAATAGCCAGCAGTAAGGTCAAACGTGCTGAGGTACTTGGAGGCACCCAAAGTATCCACCAGCTCATCTGTTCGAGGCAAGGGGTGTGCATCTGTCTTGGTGACAGCATTCAGAGCCCTGTAATCCACGCAGAACCTCAATTCAGAAGTGCCTGCCTTTGGAACCAAAACCACAGGGCTGGACCAAGGACTACTAGAGGGTTCAATCACCCCAAGGTCTAACATTTTGTTGACCTCGGTCTTAATATAAGACCGTACTTTATCCGACATTCTGTATCCCCTACTTTTGGTAGGTACACTGTCTCCTGTGTCAATGTTATGTTTGCACCAAGGTGTCAAACCAGGCGACTGTGAAAACAGGGGGGAAAACTGCCTAAGCAAACTTTTCACCTCAGCCTGCTGATCAGAAGTCAGGTGAGGGGCCACTCGGACACCCTCAAAGGAGCAATCTGAAGGACCGCCTTGGAACAGGTCGGGGAGAGGTTCAGACTCCTCTTCCTCAACGTCTGAAGCCAGTAGCAGCGCTGCGATTTCGACTCTTGGGACGAAAGCCTTCAGCCTATTCACGTGAAACACTTTTGGAGCCTGTCCAGGCCTTCCAAGGTCCACTAAATAGTTCACCTCACCCAGGGGCTCCACCACTGTGTAAGGGCCTGACCATTTGTCCTGTAAAGCTCAAGGCCTTATTGGATTCATGATCAGGACTTGCTGACCAGGTGTGAAGTTGATGAGGGAAGCTTTCTGGTCGTACCAATGTTTCACCAGTGCTTGCCCTGCCTTCAATTTCTCACTAGCCAAGCCCATCAGAAGTACCATCCGTTTTCTGAGCCCTAGCACATAATCAACTACGTTGGTAGTAACAGGGGGAGTGGGCATCTCCCATCCCTCTTTGACGATGGCTAAGGGTCCCCGTACGGGATGACCGAACAGAAGTTCGAAGGGGCTGAAGCCAACACCCTCCTGTGGTACCTCTCGGTAGGCAAACAGCAAGCATGGTAAAAGAAGATCCCATTTTCTTCTCTGAGGCTCCTCCAGAGTCCCAATCATGCTCTTTAACGTTCTGTTGAAACGTTCCACCAGACCATTGGTCTGGGGGTGGTATGCAGAAGAGAACTTGTAGGTGACCCCACATTCTTTCCACATAGCCTGCATATACTTCGACATAAAGTTGCTGCCACGATCTGACACAACTTCTTTAGGGAAGCCAACCCTAGTAAATATGCCGAGTAAAGCTTTTGCAACTGACTTGGCAGTTACAGCTTTCAATGGGATGGCCTCAGGATACCTGGTTGCATGGTCGACCAGCACCAGGATAAACCTATTGCCCGAGGATGTTTGCGGGTCAAGGGGACCGACGATGTCGATCCCTACCCTTTCAAATGGTACCCCCACAACTGGGAGCGGTACCAACGGAGCTTGGATTGTCGCGCCAACCTTACCAGACAACTGGCAGGAGGCACAACTCCTGCAGTGACTTTCTACTTGCACCCCCATCTTGGGCCAGTAGAAGTGCATGGATAACCTTTGCTTGGTCCTCTTCATACCAAGGTGACCAGCAAGGGGAACTTCATGCGCCAACTGCAGGAGGAAGGGCCTAACAGCAAGGGGAACCACCAACCTCCTATGGTCTCCTTCTGTAGACTCTGTGGGCTCACTATAGAGGAGTCCACCTTCCCAATAAATCCTGTGCGTCCCAGGAGGTTCACCCTCAAGCTGGGAGCAGGCCTGTCTCCTTAGGCCTTCCAGAGATGGGCACTCACGTTGGCCTTTACTGAACTCGTCCCTATCAGGACCTCCTTCAACTAACAAGTCTTTTAGTTCAGGATGATCGTTGGGGTCGAATACTTCAGGCATCGCCACTTCCTCGTCAGGCTCGGGCGATCGACCAACTTCCTCCACCGCAGTGGTAGGCGAGCTCGGGGGAATATTCTCTTTCCCTCGTCGTGACTTGTAGACTCCTTTCGCCTTGGGTTTCCCCTTCGGCTGGGGTGGCGTATTGGACTTGGCCAATGCTGCCCGTGCTTGAGACCGTGTGTAGGGTCTTTCGGCAGTGTCTCATACGAGCCCTAAAGCTCTGAGATCATTACCTAACAAGACCTTTCCTGGGACGTTTCTCTGAATGCTCACTGGAATCCTAACTGCTGTACCATTTAAAGTAAGATTTACAGGGATCACGGGAAACATACGGAGGGGGCCGTCAGCCAACTTAGTGGGCATCAGAGTAGCTCTGGCAACTTCCTCTGAGTCTACCAAGGTAGAATCCACTACAGTGCGACTGCACCCACTATCCCTAAGAGCTGGAGTATCTACTCCATTGATCAGCACACTGTCTTTAAAGTAGTGCTTGGTATTATCCGGAATCCTAGCATACGCCTCTGCGACTTTAGGCTCCCAGGAACCCAGGGACACTAAAACTACCTCAGCCTCTATTCCGCTGGGAAATGAGTCTGAGGAGAAGGATGCTCCTGTAATCTCTTCTTCCTCGTAGGAGGAGAAGGCCAGATTAGCGGAGTGGACCCCCAAAGGTCTAACCTTACAACGGGGATCCCCCTTCACATGGTCAGTTGCTCCACAAGCAAAACAAGATCCATTGGGTCTGTTTACATAGGGAGGCTTATTGTAACCAGAGTTCTGTTTTGGAGGCTGACCTCCACTACCCTGTGAGTTCTCTTGTGTCTTACCCTTGTTTTTCTTTTTGTGGCTCTTTTGGGAAGAAGATTTAGCAGATTCCCCACCCTCCATATCTTTGGACTTTCTCCCTTCCTCCTGCTTACCAGGATGAGTTTTGTCCTTATGGGACACTCGATGTGACACCCATAAGTCGGCGGCCATGGCCAGCTTCTTAGGATCTATCTCCTTCGAATCGGCCAAGTGCTGCTTAAGCTCCGGGGAAGAAGAAGCAAAAATGTGTTCCAGCATGACAAGATTTATCATGCCGGCGAAGGTAGAAACCTTATAGCCTTCGACCCAGCCAGTTAAGTTTTTCAAAGATTCAGTGACATAAGATACCCAAGTACCACCTTCCTTTTTCTTATACTCTCGAAAACGCTTTAAATATTGGGCCGGAGTCTTCACAAACTTTAAAATGAGAGTCTGCTTTAAGATGGCGAAATTGGCTCGCTCAGCCTTCGACATCTCCATAATGGCAGTACAGCCAGAATGGGGCAGTCTACTGAGTAACCACGCAATCTTATCAGCATTGTCAACTTTCTGAACTTCGCATGCATACTCAAACGCATTCAGCCAGTCCATAATGTCATTCCGTTCCTCATACACACTGAGCAGATCTTTTGGAAACCGTGGATGAGAGGAGGCCCCAGACCCATGTCCAGGACCCGTGGACCCATTTGCAACCTGAAGCTTGGCCAGTTCCAAATGGTGATCCCTGTCTTTTTGTTTTTCTGCCTGTTCGATTTTTAGTTTGGCTATGCTGAATTCAAGCTCCTGCTGCCTAAACCGCAGCTCTTGCTTCTTGAATTCAAGCATAGCCTCCCCATCAGCACTGGCAGAGGAAACATTAGACATCTCGTCCTCCCTGTCCTCGTGGTCGCGATGGATCAGTGCGGCGGCAGAACCGTCGGTTCTGCCAGTGAGAGCAGCCCCACCACCTTCCGCACTGTCCTCAGAAGTAATAGCGTCAAGCTGTGCTTCTTGCCACGCCACGATTCTTTGGATCATTTCCAATTTTGTGCCTTGAGAGGAAACACCTCTCTCCGCACACATCTTTTTCAGTGTTTCTGATTTGGAAGCATTTAAAGTTAACAACGTACTTGTTTCCATACTGTGTGATAGGACTATGGCCTTTTTAAAGTTATATTACAACAATCCACTACGTGTACTGGTTGGAATAACCTGAAATGCCTTAGCCCGTGCGCAACACTGGATACCTTCAGTCGTATCCCACCGCTGTACACCAATTTGTTAAGACGGATTTCTGAACTCTGTCCTGGTGGCGCAGAAGTTCAGAAGGCCAACCTAATTACTTGGAACAGGGTAACCTCTGGACAAGCCAGACCAATCAAGGTAGCGATCGCGGCGGTCAAGACTAGGTCTCAAGAGGGGTGAGGGTGACTGAAAGCCCGCAATGAGCACACAAAGCAAGAGCGCTTACAAACTACTCCAAACAGGTGTTATATCAAAAATATAAACACATTTATTTTAAGGCCTTTAAAACAACGACCGTAGCGAGAAAATCACAATAACACAGTATTAAGCCAACACATACCAAATCAACACAATATATATACAAATACACAGTCGCAAGCGTTTAAAGCACGAAATATGTAGTCCACCTGAAAGGGAAGAAAACAGGCAGTGCGATAATGCTTTCGACTCAGTTCGCCTTCAGAGGCACCTAACTAGATGGAAGTCCGAGCCCTGAGAAGAGTGGAGCCTTGTGCTCAAAGTACCTGCAAGTGCTGGTGCCAACGGGCAAAAGGAGAAGCTCTTCGAAGGAAGTCAGGCAGTTCGGGTTAGTGCACAGCAGAAGAAGAACAGGTTCCGCAACTCAAACGCAGCTTCCACAGCAAGTAGAAGCAGAGCGCTAGTACGGACGAAAAGGGTGCTGTTTTACACAGCGGGGAAAAGCAATGGGTTACTGCAGGAGGGCGACCAGATCCTAGCTATACTACTCACCGGTCCCCGAAGCAAGCAGACCCAGGCTTCTCCACGTTAGTTTCAGCAGCTGGCGGGTTCAGAAGAGCAGGGAACGCTTTCCAGTCGTGTAGATCAAAAAGACGTCCCAATCGACGAAACCAGCACAGTTTTGTTGCCGCAGCAGGACAACGAAGCGGCCGTGCGTATCTGAGTCAAAAGTACACTCCTCCCTTCAGACTTGGGAACGCCAAGTGTACGAAGCGTGGGAGAGTGACAAGGACTCGAGATACCGCACAACCTGGCGGCGGTTACAGAGCAGGACTCCCTTGTAAGCTGGTCAGTCAACTGGATGGCCCAGAGACGCTTCCGAAGGCTTACTGCGAGGAGTTGATGAAGATGCCGGGAATAGCTGTTCCTGCTATTCCAATAGGTCGAAGCACCAATACAGGCCTTCTGGTTCGATCAAAGGAGGACAGTGGCTCACAGGACGACAGCAGTGCAAAGGAGGATTCCTTCAGCGGGTCACCAGCGATTCCTCGGTCCAGCCTCTTGGTTGCAGGATACTTGGCTCCTGTATTCCTTCGTTCGTGAGAACTCAGGAGATCGACATGGTAGTGGTGTTTCCAGCCCCCTCTTATCCACGGTTCCCTTCGCGCCAAAACGGAGAGGAACCAATGGGAGATCCGCTCATCAAAACACATACCATACGTGGACCAATCACGGACCACGGTGGTCCCAGGCATTCTCACCACCCTAGACTCTCTGGCACCCAGGATGTGTATTGGGACCAGACATCCCAGCCCACACCCTGGAGGCACACAAACGGCATGTAGAAGCCCGCGAAAGCAACCACGTTTCGCGGGAAAGTACATGCCCAAATAAGGAAGGCCCCGGGTCGCTGGACCTGGGGAAGGTGAAGGGAGCAAGACGGACAGTGGACAGGACAAAGGAGCCTCGTGGTCTGGCCATTTTGGGGAGCCAGGCCACCATTTTGGGTTCAGTGCAAAAACGTGCTCAGAACGGCAAAAGGAGCTCAAAATATACAAAACGATTGCTGCCACCATTCCAGTCCCTGAATGACTTGCACCGATCAAATACCATCCTAAAAGAGTATCTAGGGCCTGTAGAAGGCTAGAGACCCAAGAGAGCTGTAACTTAGCTTACAGTGCTCTCTTGTGTCGTGTTGCACTAAAGCGGCGACACGATAAAAGAAACTACGGGAAACAACGTTCCCCGGTACTGACTGTCTTAAGGGCATGTCAGTTTCCCCGTAAGAAAGGAGCGAAAGCCCAGAGAAGTGCGGCAGAAGGCTGTACTTCTCTGGCAAAGTCAAGAACAAGGTTAAAAACAATAGCAAAAAGTTTAGGGGTTGCCACATGGAAGGAAAATTCCCTACAATTACGAAATCTTTCCTAACAGAAGGGTCTCAGGTTTGGTATAAGCATTGAGATATCACATCTCATGCTATAGGAAGGGTCTCAGGATTGGAATGGGAAGGAGTTGTATATGACATCTCATGCCGTAGGAAGGGTCTCAGGTTTGGTATAAGCATTGAGATATCACATCTCATGCTATAGGAAGGGTCTCAGGATTGGAATGGGAAGGAGTTGGATATCACATCTCATGCTAAAGGAAGGGTCTCAGGTTTGTTAGAAGCATTGAGATATCACATCTCATGCTATAGGAAGGGTCTCAGGATTGGAATGGGAAGGACTTAGATATCACATATCATGCTATAGGGAGGGTTTCTGTTTTGATATTAGAAGCATTGAGATATCACATCTCATGCTAAAGGGAGGGTCTCAGGATTGGAATGGGAAGGAGCTGGATATCACATCTCATGCTAAAGGAAGGGTCTCAGGTTTGGAACGGGAAGGAGTTGGATATCCGATCTCATGTTATAGGAAGGGTCTAAGGTCTGGTATAAGCATTGAGATATCACATCTCTGCTATCGGAAGTGTCTCAGGATTGGAATGGGAAGGAGTTGGATATCCCATCTCATGTTATAGGAAGGGTCTCAGGTTTGGTATAAGCATTGAGATATCACATCTCATGCTATAGGAAGGGTCTCAGGATTGGAATGGGAAGGAGTTGGATATCACATCTCATGCTATAGGAAGGGTCTCAGATTTGGTATAAGCATTGAGATATCACATCTCATGCTATAGGAAGGGTCTCAGGATTGGAATGGGAAGGAGTTGTATATGACATCTCATGCCGTAGGAAGGGTCTCAGGTTTGGTATAAGCATTGAGATATCACATCTCATGCTATAGGAAGGGTCTCAGGATTGGAATGGGAAGGAGTTGGATATCACATCTCATGCTATAGGAAGGGTCTCAGGTTTGGTATAAGCATTGAGATATCACATCTCATGCTATAGGAAGGGTCTCAGGATTGGAATGGGAAGGAGTTGTATATGACATCTCATGCCGTAGGAAGGGTCTCAGGTTTGGTATAAGCATTGAGATATCACATCTCTGCTATCGGAAGGGTCTCAGGATTGGAATGGGAAGGAGTTGGATATCCCATCTCATGTTATAGGAAGAGTCTCAGGTTTGGTATTAGAAGCATTGAGATATCACATCTCATGCTATAGGAAGTGTCTCAGGATTGGAATGGGAAGGACTTGGATATCACATCTCATGCTATAGGGAGGCTCTCAAGTTTGATATTAGAAGCATTGAGATATCACATCTCATGCTATAGGAAGGGTCTCAGGATTGGAATGGGAAGGAGTTGGATATCACATCTCATGCTATAGGAAGGGTCTCAGGTTTGGTATAAGCAGTGAGATATCACATCGCATGCTGTAGGAAGGGTCTCAGGTTTGGTATTAGAAGCATTGAGATATCACATCTCATGCTATAGGAAGGATCTCAGGTTTGGTATTAGAAGTATTGAGATATCACATCTCATGCTATAGGAAGGGTCTCAGGATTGGAATGGGAAGGAGTTGGATATCACATCTCATGCTAAAGGAAGGGTCTCAGGTTTGGTAGAAGCATTGAGATATCACATCTCATGCTATAGGAAGGGTCTCAGGATTGGAATGGGAAGGACTTAGATATCAAATATCATGCTATAGGGAGGGTCTCAGTTTTGATATTAGAAGCATTGAGATATCACATCTCATGCTATCGGAAGTGTCTCACGATTGGAATGGGAAGGAGCTGGATATCACATCTCATGCTAAAGGAAGAGTCTCAGGATTGGAACGGGAAGGAGTTGGATATCACATCTCATGTTATAGGAAGGGTCTCAGGTTTGGTATAAGCATTGAGATATTACATCTCTGCTATCGGAAGTGTCTCAGGATTGGAAATGGAAGGAGTTGGATATCCCATCTCATGTTATAGGACGGGTCTTAGGTTTGTTATTAGAATCATTGAGATATCATATTGCATGCTGTAGGAAGGGTCTAAGGATTGGAATGGAAAGGACTTGGATATCACATCTCATGCTATAGATAGGCTCTCAGGTTTGGAAAGGGAAGGAGTTGGATATCACATTTCATGTTAGAGGAAGGATCTCAGGTTTGGTATTAGAGGCATTGAGATATCATATTGCATGCTGTAGGAAGGGTCTAAGGATTGGAATGGGAAGGACTTGGATATCACATCTCATGCTATAGGAAGGGTCTCAGTTTGGAATGGGAAGGAGTTGGATATCACATCTCATGTTAAAGGGAGGGTCTCAGAATTGGAAGGGGAAGGATTTGGATATCACATCTCATGTTATAGGAAGGATCTCAGGTTTGGTATTAGAAGCATTGAGATATCACATCTCATGCTATCGGAAGGATCTCAGGTTTGGTATTAGAAGCATTGAGATATCACATCTCATGCTATCAGAAGGGTCTCAGGATTGGAATGGGAAGGAGATGGATATCACATATGCTAAAGGGAGGGTCTCAGGTTTGGAAGGGGAAGGATTTGGATATCACATCTCATGTTATCGGAAAGGATCTCAGGTTTGGTATTAGAAGTATTGAGATATCACATCTCATGCTATAGGAAGGGTCTCAGGATTGGAATGGGAAGGAGTTGGATATCACATCTCATGCTAAAGGAAGGGTCTCAGGTTTGGTAGAAGCATTGAGATATCACATCTCATGCTATAGGAAGTGTCTCAGGATTGGAATGGGAAGGAGCTGGATATCACATCTCATGCTAAAGGAAGGGTCTCAGGTTTGGAACGGGAAGGAGTTGGATATCCGATCTCATGTTATAGGAAGGGTCTAAGGTCTGGTATAAGCATTGAGATATCACATCTCTGCTATCGGAAGTGTCTCAGGATTGGAATGGGAAGGAGTTGGATATCCGATCTCATGCTATCGGAAGGATCTCAGGTTTGGTATTAGAAGCATTGAGATATCACATCTCATGCTATAGGAAGGGTCTCAGGATTGGAATGGGAAGGACTTAGATATCACATATCATGCGATAGGGAGGGTTTCCGTTTTGATATTAGAAGCATTGAGATATCACATCTCATGCTATCGGAAGTGTCTCAGGATTGGAATGTGAAGGAGCTGGATATCACATCTCATGCTAAAGGAAGGGTCTCAGGTTTGGAACGGGAAGGAGTTGGATATCCGATCTCATGTTATAGGAAGGGTCTAAGGTCTGGTATAAGCATTGAGATATCACATCTCTGCTATCGGAAGTGTCTCAGGATTAGAATGGGAAGGAGTTGGATATCCCATCTCATGTTATAGGAAGGGTCACAGGTTTGGTATAAGCATTGAGATATCACATCTCATGCTATAGGAAGGGTCTCAGGATTGGAATGGGAAGGAGTTGGATATCACATCTCATGCTATAGGAAGGGTCTCAGGTTTGGTATAAGCATTGAGATATCACATCTCATGCTATACTAAGGGTCTCAGGATTGGAATGGGAAGGAGTTGGATATCACATCTCATGCTATAGGAAGGGTCTCAGGTTTGGTATAAGCATTGAGATTTCACATCTCATGCTATAGGAAGGGTCTCAGGATTGGAATGGGAAGGAGTTGTATATGACATCTCATGCCGTATGAAGGGTCTCAGGTTTGGTATAAGCATTGAGATATCACATCTCTGCTATCGGAAGGGTCTCAGGATTGGAATGGGAAGGAGTTGGATATCCCATCTCATGTTATAGGAAGAGTCTCAGGTTTGGTATTAGAAGCATTGAGATATCACATCTCATGCTATAGGAAGTGTCTCAGGATTGGAATGGGAAGGACTTGGATATCACATCTCATGCTATAGGGAGGCTCTCAAGTTTGATATTAGAAGCATTGAGATATCACATCTCATGCTATAGGAAGGGTCTCAGGATTGGAATGGGAAGGAGTTAGATATCACATCTCATGCTATAGGGAGGCTCTCAAGTTTGATATTAGAAGCATTGAGATATCACATCTCATGCTATAGGAAGGGTCTCAGGATTGGAATGGGAAGGAGTTAGATATCACATCTCATGCTATCGGAAGGATCTCAGGTTTGGTATTAGAAGCATTGAGATATCACATCTCATGCTATCAGAAGGGTCTCAGGATTGGAATGGGAAGGAGATGGATATCACATCTCATGCTAAAGGGAGGGTCTCAGGTTTGGAAGGGGAAGGATTTGGATATCACATCTCATGTTATCGGAAGGATCTCAGGTTTGGTATTAGAAGTATTGAGATATCACATCTCATGCTATAGGAAGGGTCTCAGGATTGGAATGGGAAGGAGTTGTATATCACATCTCATGCTAAAGGAAGGGTCTCAGGTTTGGTAGAAGCATTGAGATATCACATCTCATGCTATAGGAAGGGTCTCAGGATTGGAATGGGAAGGACTTAGATATCACATATCATGCTATAGGGAGGGTTTCCGTTTTGATATTAGAAGCATTGAGATATCACATCTCATGCTATCGGAAGTGTCTCAGGATTGGAATGGGAAGGAGCTGGATATCACATCTCATGCTAAAGGAATGGTCTCAGGTTTGGAACTGGAAGGAGTTGGATATCCGATCTCATGTTATAGGAAGGGTCTACGGTCTGGTATAAGCATTGAGATATCACATCTCTGCTATCGGAAGTGTCTCAGGATTGGAATGGGAAGGAGTTGGATATCCCATCTCATGTTATAGGAAGGGTCTCAGGTTTGGTATAAGCATTGAGATATCACATCTCATGCTATAGGAAGGGTCTCAGGATTGGAATGGGAAGGAGTTGGATATCACATCTCATGCTATAGGAAGGTTTGTTAAGACGGATTTCTGAACTCTGTCCTGGTGGCGCAGAAGTTCAGAAGGCCAACCTAATTACTTGGAACAGGGTAACCTCTGGACAAGCCAGACCAATCAAGGTAGCGATCGCGGCGGTCAAGACTAGGTCTCAAGAGGGGTGAGGGTGACTGAAAGCCCGCAATGAGCACACAAAGCAAGAGCGCTTACAAACTACTCCAAACAGGTGTTATATCAAAACTATAAACACATTTATTTTAAGGCCTTTAAAACAACGACCGTAGCGAGAAAATCACAATAACACAGTATTAAGCCAACACATACCAAATCAACACAATATATATACAAATACACAGTCGCAAGCGTTTAAAGCACGAAATATGTAGTCCACCTGAAAGGGAAGAAAACAGGCAGTGCGATAATGCTTTCGACTCAGTTCGCCTTCAGAGGCACCTAACTAGATGGAAGTCCGAGCCCTGAGAAGAGTGGAGCCTTGTGCTCAAAGTACCTGCAAGTGCTGGTGCCAACGGGCAAAAGGAGAAGCTCTTCGAAGGAAGTCAGGCAGTTCGGGTTAGTGCACAGCAGAAGAAGAACAGGTTCCGCAACTCAAACGCAGCTTCCACAGCAAGTAGAAGCAGAGCGCGAGTACGGACGAAAAGGGTGCTGTTTTACACAGCGGGGAAAAGCAATGGGTTACTGCAGGAGGGCGACCAGATCCTAGCTATACTACTCACCGGTCCCCGAAGCAAGCAGACCCAGGCTTCTCCACGTTAGTTTCAGCAGCTGGCGGGTTCAGAAGAGCAGGGAACGCTTTCCAGTCGTGTAGATCAAAAAGACGTCCCAATCGACGAAACCAGCACAGTTTTGTTGCCGCAGCAGGACAACGAAGCGGCCGTGCGTATCTGAGTCAAAAGTACACTCCTCCCTTCAGACTTGGGAACGCCAAGTGTACGAAGCGTGGGAGAGTGACAAGGACTCGAGATACGGCACAACCTGGCGGCGGTTACAGAGCAGGACTCCCTTGTAAGCTGGTCAGTCAACTGGATGGCCCAGAGACGCTTCCGAAGGCTTACTGCAAGGAGTTGATGAAGATGCCGGGAATAGCTGTTCCTGCTATTCCAATAGGTCAAAGCACCAATACAGGCCTTCTGGTTCGATCAAAGGAGGACAGTGGCTCACAGGACGACAGCAGTGCAAAGGAGGATTCCTTCAGCGGGTCACCAGCGATTCCTCGGTCCAGCCTCTTGGTTGCAGGATACTTGGCTCCTGTATTCCTTCGTTCGTGAGAACTCAGGAGATCGACATGGTAGTGGTGTTTCCAGCCCCCTCTTATCCACGGTTCCCTTCGCGCCAAAACGAAGAGGAACCAATGGGAGATCCGCTCATCAAAACACATACCATACGTGGACCAATCACGGACCACGGTGGTCCCAGGCATTCACACCACCCTAGACTCTCTGGCACCCAGGATGTGTATTGGGACCAGACATCCCAGCCCACACCCTGGAGGCACACAAACGGCATGTAGAAGCCCGCGAAAGCAACCACGTTTCGCGGGAAAGTACATGCCCAAATAAGGAAGGCCCCGGGTCGCTGGACCTGGGGAAGGTGAAGGGAGCAAGACGGACAGTGGACAGGACAAAGGAGCCTCGTGGTCTGGCCATTTTGGGGAGCCAGGCCACCATTTTGGGTTCAGTGCAAAAACGTGCTCAGAACGGCAAAAGGAGCTCAAAATATACAAAACGATCGCTGCCACCATTCCAGTCCCTGAATGACTTGCACCGATCAAATACCATCCTAAAAGAGTATCTAGGGCCTTTAGAAGGCTAGAGATCCAAGAGAGCTGTAACTTAGCTTACAGTGCTCTCTTGTGTCGTGTTGCACTAAAGCGGCGACACGATAAAAGAAACTACGGGAAACAACGTTCCCCGGTACTGACTGTCTTAAGGGCATGTCAGTTTCCCCGTAAGAAAGGAGCGAAAGCCCAGAGAAGTGCGGCAGAAGGCTGTACTTCTCTGGCAAAGTCAAGAACAAGGTTAAAAACAATAGCAAAAAGTTTAGGGGTTGCCACATGGAAGGAAAATTCCCTACAATTACGAAATCTTTCCTAACACTCGCCCCTCCCAGACTATGGACAGGGGGAACTAATCCACCCCTGGATGAGTCTCATGTTCAGGTCGGTTAAACATTCTGGACAACCCATCAGCATTGCTATGTTGGACACCTGGCCTATGCTCAATAGTGAAGTCGAAGCCTTGTAGACTTATGGACCACCTAAGCAACTTTGGATTCTCCCCCTTCATGTTCATTAGCCACTTTAACGGCTTATGGTCAGTTTGCACAGTGAAGTGGATCCCATAGAGGTAGGGCCTCAGCTTCCTTAGGGCCCACACAACAGAGAAACATTCTTTCTCTACCGTGGACCATCTGAGCTCTCTGTCCTTAAGCTGGCGACTAATAAAACCGATAGGGTGTTCCTTACCCTTCTCATCTACTTGTGATAGTACAGCTCCTATCCCAGTGTCAGAGGCGTCCGTCTGCACGATAAAAGTTCTTTGATAATCAGGGGCCCTGAGCACAGGGGCCTGGCACAAGGAGTCTTTCAAGCCATTGAAGGCCTTCTCACACTCGTCGGTCCAAGTTACCTTCTTGGGTTTCTTCGGAGTTGTGAGGGCAGTCAGAGGAGCAGCTATGGTGCCATAGTCTGCCATAAAATTGCGATAATACCCCGTGAGTCCTAAGAAGGCTCTCACTTGGGTTTGCGTAGTGGGGGTAGGCCAGTCTTGTACTGCTTGTACTTTACTGGGAAGAGGCTGTATCCTCCCTCCACCTACTTCATGTCCAAGGTAAACCACTGAGCCTTGTCCAATCTGGCATTTACTAGCCTTTCTGGTCAAGTGGGCTTTCTGAAGAGCCTGGAGCACAATCCCGAGGTGTTTCACATGGTCTTCCCAGGTGGCACTGAAAACTGCGATATCGTCCAGATATGCGAGACAGAATTCGTCCAACCCATTCAACACATGATTCACAAGCCTCTGGAAAGTGGCAGGTGCATTCTTCAACCCGAACGGCATTACCCGGAATTGGTAAAGGCCGTCTGGAGTAGAAAATGCTGTCTTCTCCTTAGCATGTTCTGCTAACGCTATTTGCCAATAGCCAGCAGTAAGGTCAAACGTGCTGAGGTACTTGGAGGCACCCAAAGTATCCACCAGCTCATCTGTTCGAGGCAAGGGGTGTGCATCTGTCTTGGTGACAGCATTCAGAGCCCTGTAATCCACGCAGAACCTCAATTCAGAAGTGCCTGCCTTTGGAACCAAAACCACAGGGCTGGACCAAGGACTACTAGAGGGTTCAATCACCCCAAGGTCTAACATTTTGTTGACCTCGGTCTTAATATAAGACCGTACTTTATCCGACATTCTGTATCCCCTACTTTTGGTAGGTACACTGTCTCCTGTGTCAATGTTATGTTTGCACCAAGGTGTCAAACCAGGCGACTGTGAAAACAGGGGGGAAAACTGCCTAAGCAAACTTTTCACCTCAGCCTGCTGATCAGAAGTCAGGTGAGGGGCCACTCGGACACCCTCAAAGGAGCAATCTGAAGGACCGCCTTGGAACAGGTCGGGGAGAGGTTCAGACTCCTCTTCCTCAACGTCTGAAGCCAGTAGCAGCGCTGCGATTTCGACTCTTGGGACGAAAGCCTTCAGCCTATTCACGTGAAACACTTTTGGAGCCTGTCCAGGCCTTCCAAGGTCCACTAAATAGTTCACCTCACCCAGGGGCTCCACCACTGTGTAAGGGCCTGACCATTTGTCCTGTAAAGCTCAAGGCCTTATTGGATTCATGATCAGGACTTGCTGACCAGGTGTGAAGTTGATGAGGGAAGCTTTCTGGTCGTACCAATGTTTCACCAGTGCTTGCCCTGCCTTCAATTTCTCACTAGCCAAGCCCATCAGAAGTACCATCCGTTTTCTGAGCCCTAGCACATAATCAACTACGTTGGTAGTAACAGGGGGAGTGGGCATCTCCCATCCCTCTTTGACGATGGCTAAGGGTCCCCGTACGGGATGACCGAACAGAAGTTCGAAGGGGCTGAAGCCAACACCCTCCTGTGGTACCTCTCGGTAGGCAAACAGCAAGCATGGTAAAAGAAGATCCCATTTTCTTCTCTGAGGCTCCTCCAGAGTCCCAATCATGCTCTTTAACGTTCTGTTGAAACGTTCCACCAGACCATTGGTCTGGGGGTGGTATGCAGAAGAGAACTTGTAGGTGACCCCACATTCTTTCCACATAGCCTGCATATACTTCGACATAAAGTTGCTGCCACGATCTGACACAACTTCTTTAGGGAAGCCAACCCTAGTAAATATGCCGAGTAAAGCTTTTGCAACTGACTTGGCAGTTACAGCTTTCAATGGGATGGCCTCAGGATACCTGGTTGCATGGTCGACCAGCACCAGGATAAACCTATTGCCCGAGGATGTTTGCGGGTCAAGGGGACCGACGATGTCGATCCCTACCCTTTCAAATGGTACCCCCACAACTGGGAGCGGTACCAACGGAGCTTGGATTGTCGCGCCAACCTTACCAGACAACTGGCAGGAGGCACAACTCCTGCAGTGACTTTCTACTTGCACCCCCATCTTGGGCCAGTAGAAGTGCATGGATAACCTTTGCTTGGTCCTCTTCATACCAAGGTGACCAGCAAGGGGAACTTCATGCGCCAACTGCAGGAGGAAGGGCCTAATAGCAAGGGGAACCACCAACCTCCTATGGTCTCCTTCTGTAGACTCTGTGGGCTCACTATAGAGGAGTCCACCTTCCCAATAAATCCTGTGCGTCCCAGGAGGTTCACCCTCAAGCTGGGAGCAGGCCTGTCTCCTTAGGCCTTCCAGAGATGGGCACTCACGTTGGCCTTTACTGAACTCGTCCCTATCAGGACCTCCTTCAACTAACAAGTCTTTTAGTTCAGGATGATCGTTGGGGTCGAATACTTCAGGCATCGCCACTTCCTCGTCAGGCTCGGGCGATCGACCAACTTCCTCCACCGCAGTGGTAGGCGAGCTCGGGGGAATATTCTCTTTCCCTCGTCGTGACTTGTAGACTCCTTTCGCCTTGGGTTTCCCCTTCGGCTGGGGCGGCGTATTGGACTTGGCCAATGCTGCCCGTGCTTGAGACCGTGTGTAGGGTCTTTCGGCAGTGTCTCATACGAGCCCTAAAGCTCTGAGATCATTACCTAACAAGACCTTTCCTGGGACGTTTCTCTGAATGCTCACTGGAATCCTAACTGCTGTACCATTTAAAGTAAGATTTACAGGGATCACGGGAAACATACGGAGGGGGCCGTCAGCCAACTTAGTGGGCATCAGAGTACCTCTGGCAACTTCCTCTGAGTCTACCAAGGTAGAATCCACTACAGTGCGACTGCACCCACTATCCCTAAGAGCTGGAGTATCTACTCCATTGATCAGCACACTGTCTTTAAAGTAGTGCTTGGTATTATCCGGAATCCTAGCATACGCCTCTGCGACTTTAGGCTCCCAGGAACCCAGGGACACTAAAACTACCTCAGCCTCTATTCCGCTGGGAAATGAGTCTGAGGAGAAGGATGCTCCTGTAATCTCTTCTTCCTCGTAGGAGGAGAAGGCCAGATTAGCGGAGTGGACCCCCAAAGGTCTAACCTTACAACGGGGATCCCCCTTCACATGGTCAGTTGCTCCACAAGCAAAACAAGATCCATTGGGTCTGTTTACATAGGGAGGCTTATTGTAACCAGAGTTCTGTTTTGGAGGCTGACCTCCACTACCCTGTGAGTTCTCTTGTGTCTTACCCTTGTTTTTCTTTTTGTGGCTCTTTTGGGAAGAAGATTTAGCAGATTCCCCACCCTCCATATCTTTGGACTTTCTCCCTTCCTCCTGCTTACCAGGATGAGTTTTGTCCTTATGGGACACTCGATGTGACACCCATAAGTCGGCGGCCATGGCCAGCTTCTTAGGATCTATCTCCTTCGAATCGGCCAAGTGCTGCTTAAGCTCCGGGGAAGAAGAAGCAAAAATGTGTTCCAGCATGACAAGATTTATCATGCCGGCGAAGGTAGAAACCTTATAGCCTTCGACCCAGCCAGTTAAGTTTTTCAAAGATTCAGTGACATAAGATACCCAAGTACCACCTTCCTTTTTCTTATACTCTCGAAAACGCTTTAAATATTGGGCCGGAGTCTTCACAAACTTTAAAATGAGAGTCTGCTTTAAGATGGCGAAATTGGCTCGCTCAGCCTTCGACATCTCCATAATGGCAGTACAGCCAGAATGGGGCAGTCTACTGAGTAACCACGCAATCTTATCAGCATTGTCAACTTTCTGAACTTCGCATGCATACTCAAACGCATTCAGCCAGTCCATAATGTCATTCCGTTCCTCATACACACTGAGCAGATCTTTTGGAAACCGTGGATGAGAGGAGGCCCCAGACCCATGTCCAGGACCCGTGGACCCATTTGCAACCTGAAGCTTGGCCAGTTCCAAATGGTGATCCCTGTCTTTTTGTTTTTCTGCCTGTTCGATTTTTAGTTTGGCTATGCTGAATTCAAGCTCCTGCTGCCTAAACCGCAGCTCTTGCTTCTTGAATTCAAGCATAGCCTCCCCATCAGCACTGGCAGAGGAAACATTAGACATCTCGTCCTCCCTGTCCTCGTGGTCGCGATGGATCAGTGCGGCGGCAGAACCGTCGGTTCTGCCAGTGAGAGCAGCCCCACCACCTTCCGCACTGTCCTCAGAAGTAATAGCGTCAAGCTGTGCTTCTTGCCACGCCACGATTCTTTGGATCATTTCCAATTTTGTGCCTTGAGAGGAAACACCTCTCTCCGCACACATCTTTTTCAGTGTTTCTGATTTGGAAGCATTTAAAGTTAACAACGTACTTGTTTCCATACTGTGTGATAGGACTATGGCCTTTTTAAAGTTATATTACAACAATCCACTACGTGTACTGGTTGGAATAACCTGAAATGCCTTAGCCCGTGCGCAACACTGGATACCTTCAGTCGTATCCCACCGCTGTACACCAATTTGTTAAGACGGATTTCTGAACTCTGTCCTGGTGGCGCAGAAGTTCAGAAGGCCAACCTAATTACTTGGAACAGGGTAACCTCTGGACAAGCCAGACCAATCAAGGTAGCGATCGCGGCGGTCAAGACTAGGTCTCAAGAGGGGTGAGGGTGACTGAAAGCCCGCAATGAGCACACAAAGCAAGAGCGCTTACAAACTACTCCAAACAGGTGTTATATCAAAAATATAAACACATTTATTTTAAGGCCTTTAAAACAACGACCGTAGCGAGAAAATCACAATAACACAGTATTAAGCCAACACATACCAAATCAACACAATATATATACAAATACACAGTCGCAAGCGTTTAAAGCACGAAATATGTAGTCCACCTGAAAGGGAAGAAAACAGGCAGTGCGATAATGCTTTCGACTCAGTTCGCCTTCAGAGGCACCTAACTAGATGGAAGTCCGAGCCCTGAGAAGAGTGGAGCCTTGTGCTCAAAGTACCTGCAAGTGCTGGTGCCAACGGGCAAAAGGAGAAGCTCTTCGAAGGAAGTCAGGCAGTTCGGGTTAGTGCACAGCAGAAGAAGAACAGGTTCCGCAACTCAAACGCAGCTTCCACAGCAAGTAGAAGCAGAGCGCTAGTACGGACGAAAAGGGTGCTGTTTTACACAGCGGGGAAAAGCAATGGGTTACTGCAGGAGGGCGACCAGATCCTAGCTATACTACTCACCGGTCCCCGAAGCAAGCAGACCCAGGCTTCTCCACGTTAGTTTCAGCAGCTGGCGGGTTCAGAAGAGCAGGGAACGCTTTCCAGTCGTGTAGATCAAAAAGACGTCCCAATCGACGAAACCAGCACAGTTTTGTTGCCGCAGCAGGACAACGAAGCGGCCGTGCGTATCTGAGTCAAAAGTACACTCCTCCCTTCAGACTTGGGAACGCCAAGTGTACGAAGCGTGGGAGAGTGACAAGGACTCGAGATACCGCACAACCTGGCGGCGGTTACAGAGCAGGACTCCCTTGTAAGCTGGTCAGTCAACTGGATGGCCCAGAGACGCTTCCGAAGGCTTACTGCGAGGAGTTGATGAAGATGCCGGGAATAGCTGTTCCTGCTATTCCAATAGGTCGAAGCACCAATACAGGCCTTCTGGTTCGATCAAAGGAGGACAGTGGCTCACAGGACGACAGCAGTGCAAAGGAGGATTCCTTCAGCGGGTCACCAGCGATTCCTCGGTCCAGCCTCTTGGTTGCAGGATACTTGGCTCCTGTATTCCTTCGTTCGTGAGAACTCAGGAGATCGACATGGTAGTGGTGTTTCCAGCCCCCTCTTATCCACGGTTCCCTTCGCGCCAAAACGGAGAGGAACCAATGGGAGATCCGCTCATCAAAACACATACCATACGTGGACCAATCACGGACCACGGTGGTCCCAGGCATTCTCACCACCCTAGACTCTCTGGCACCCAGGATGTGTATTGGGACCAGACATCCCAGCCCACACCCTGGAGGCACACAAACGGCATGTAGAAGCCCGCGAAAGCAACCACGTTTCGCGGGAAAGTACATGCCCAAATAAGGAAGGCCCCGGGTCGCTGGACCTGGGGAAGGTGAAGGGAGCAAGACGGACAGTGGACAGGACAAAGGAGCCTCGTGGTCTGGCCATTTTGGGGAGCCAGGCCACCATTTTGGGTTCAGTGCAAAAACGTGCTCAGAACGGCAAAAGGAGCTCAAAATATACAAAACGATTGCTGCCACCATTCCAGTCCCTGAATGACTTGCACCGATCAAATACCATCCTAAAAGAGTATCTAGGGCCTGTAGAAGGCTAGAGACCCAAGAGAGCTGTAACTTAGCTTACAGTGCTCTCTTGTGTCGTGTTGCACTAAAGCGGCGACACGATAAAAGAAACTACGGGAAACAACGTTCCCCGGTACTGACTGTCTTAAGGGCATGTCAGTTTCCCCGTAAGAAAGGAGCGAAAGCCCAGAGAAGTGCAGCAGAAGGCTGTACTTCTCTGGCAAAGTCAAGAACAAGGTTAAAAACAATAGCAAAAAGTTTAGGGGTTGCCACATGGAAGGAAAATTCCCTACAATTACGAAATCTTTCCTAACAGAAGGGTCTCAGGTTTGGTATAAGCATTGAGATATCACATCTCATGCTATAGGAAGGGTCTCAGGATTGGAATGGGAAGGAGTTGTATATGACATCTCATGCCGTAGGAAGGGTCTCAGGTTTGGTATAAGCATTGAGATATCACATCTCATGCTATAGGAAGGGTCTCAGGATTGGAATGGGAAGGAGTTGGATATCACATCTCATGCTATAGGAAGGGTCTCAGGTTTGGTATAAGCATTGAGATATCACATCTCATGCTATAGGAAGTGTCTCAGGATTGGAATGGGAAGGAGTTGTATATGACATCTCATGCCGTAGGAAGGGTCTCAGGTTTGGTATAAGCATTGAGATATCACATCTCTGCTATCGGAAGGGTCTCAGGATTGGAATGGGAAGGAGTTGGATATCCCATCTCATGTTATAGGAAGAGTCTCAGGTTTGGTATTAGAAGCATTGAGATATCACATCTCATGCTATCGGAAGGGTCTCAGGATTGGAATGGGAAGGAGTTAGATATCACATCTCATGCTATAGGAAGGGTCTCAGGTTTGGTATAAGCAGTGAGATATCACATCTCATGCTATAGGAAGTGTCTCAGGATTGGAATGGGAAGGAGTTGGATATCACATCTCATGTTATAGGAAGGATCTCAGGTTTGGTATAAGAATTGAGATATCACATCTCTGCTATCGGCAGGGTCTCAGGATTGGAATGGGAAGGAGTTGGATATTCCAATCTCATGTTATAGGAAGGGTCTCAGGTTTGGTATTAGAAGCATTGAGATATCACATCTCATGCTATCGGAAGGATCTCAGGTTTGGTATTAGAAGCATTGAGATATCACATCTCATGCTATCAGAAGGGTCTCAGGATTGGAATGCGAAGGAGATGGATATCACATCTCATGCTAAAGGGAGGGTCTCAGGTTTGGAAGGGGAAGGATTTGGATATCACATCTCATGTTATCGGAAGGATCTCAGGTTTGGTATTAGAAGTATTGAGATATCACATCTCATGCTATAGGAAGGGTCTCAGGATTGGAATGGGAAGGAGTTGGATATCACATCTCATGCTAAAGGAAGGGTCTCAGGTTTGGTAGAAGCATTGAGATATCACATCTCATGCTATAGGAAGGGTTTCAGGATTGGAATGGGAAGGAGTTGGATATCACATCTCATGCTATAGGGAGGGTTTCCGTTTTGATATTAGAAGCATTGAGATATCACATCTCATGCTATCGGAAGTGTCTCAGGATTGGAATGGGAAGGAGCTGGATATCACATCTCATGCTAAAGGAAGGGTCTCAGGTTTGGAACGGGAAGGAGTTGGATATCCGATCTCATGTTATAGGAAGGGTCTAAGGTCTGGTATAAGCATTGAGATATCACATCTCTGCTATCGGAAGTGTCTCAGGATTGGAATGGGAAGGAGTTGGATATCCCATCTCATGTTATAGGAAGGGTCTCAGGTTTGGTATAAGCATTGAGATATCACATCTCATGCTATAGGAAGGGTCTCAGGATTGGAATGGGAAGGAGTTGGATATCACATCTCATGCTATAGGAAGGGTCTCAGGTTTGGTATAAGCATTGAGATATCACATCTCATGCTATAGGAAGGGTCTCAGGATTGGAATGGGAAGGAGTTGTATATGACATCTCATGCCGTAGGAAGGGTCTCAGGTTTGGTATAAGCATTGAGATATCACATCTCATGCTATAGGAAGGGTCTCAGGATTGGAATGGGAAGGAGTTGGATATCACATCTCATGCTATAGGAAGGGTCTCAGGTTTGGTATAAGCATTGAGATATCACATCTCTGCTATCGGAAGGGTCTCAGGATTGGAATGGGAAGGAGTTGGATATCCCATCTCATGTTATAGGAAGAGTCTCAGGTTTGGTATTAGAAGCATTGAGATATCACATCTCATGCTATAGGAAGTGTCTCAGGATTGGAATGGGAAGGACTTGGATATCACATCTCATGCTATAGGGAGGCTCTCAAGTTTGATATTAGAAGCATTGAGATATCACATCTCATGCTATAGGAAGGGTCTCAGGATTGGAATGGGAAGGAGTTGGATATCACATCTCATGCTATTGGAAGGGTCTCAGGTTTGGTATAAGCAGTGAGATATCACATCTCATGCTATAGGAAGTGTCTCAGGATTGGAATGGGAAGGAGTTGGATATCACATCTCATGTTATAGGAAGGATCTCAGGTTTGGTATAAGAATTGAGATATCACATCTCTGCTATCGGAAGGGTCTCAGGATTGGAATGGGAAGGAGTTGGATATTCCAATCTCATGTTATAGGAAGGGTCTCAGGTTTGGTATTAGAAGCATTGAGATATCAAATCTCATGCTATAGGAAGGGTCTCAGGATTGGAATTGGAAGGACTTGGATATCACATCTCATGCTATAGGCAGGGTCTCAAGTTTGATATTAGAAGCATTGAGATATTACATCTCATGATATCGGAAGGGTCTCAGGATTGGAATGGGAAGGACTTGGATATCACATCTCATGATAAAGGAAGGGTCTAAGGTTTGGAAGGGGAAGGATTTGGATATCACATCTCATGTTATAGGACGGGTCTCAGGTTTGGTATTAGAAGCATTGAGATATCAAGTCTCATGGTATAGGAAGGGGCTCAGAATTGGAATGGGAAGGAGTTGGATATCAAGTCTCATGGTATAGGAAGGGGCTCAGAATTGGAATGGGAAGGAGTTGGATATCACATCTCATGCTAAAGGGAGGGTCTCAGGTTTGGAAGGGGAAGGATTTGGATATCACATCTCATGTTATAGGAAGGATCTCAGGTTTGGTATTAGAAGCATTGAGATATCACATCTCATGCTATCGGAAGTATCTCAGGTTTGGTATTAGAGGCATTGAGATATCACATCTCATGCTATCTATCATAAGGGTCTCAGGATTGGAATGGGAAGGAGTTGGATATCACATCTCATGCTAAAGGGAGGGTCTCAGGTTTGGAAGGGGAAGGGTTTGGATATCACATCACATGTTATAAGAAGGATCTCAGGTTTGGTATTAGAAGCATTGAGATATCACATCTCATGCTATCGGAAGGGTCTCAGGATTGGAATGGGAAGGAGTCGGATATCACATCTCATGCTATAGGAAGGCCCTCAGGTTTGGAAGGGGAAAGAGTTGGATATCACATTTCATGTTAGAGGTAGGATCTCAGGTTTGGTATTAGAGGCATTGAGATATCACATCTCATGCTATCAGAAGGGTCTCAGGTTTGGAAGGGGAAGGATTTGGATATCACGTCTCATGTTATAGGAAGGATCTCAGGTTTGGTATTAGAAGCATTGAGATATCACATCTCATGCTATCGGAAGGATCTCAGGTTTGGTATTAGAGGCATTGAGATATCACATCTCATGCTAAAGGGAGGGTCTCAGGTTTGGAAGGGGAAGGATTTGGATATCACATCTCTTGTTATAGGAAGGATCACAGGTTTGGTATTAGAAGCATTGAGATATCACATCTCATGCTATCGGAAGGGTCTCAGGATTGGAATGGGAAGGAGTTGGATAACACATCTCATGCTAAAGGGAGGGTCTCAAGTTTGGAAGGGGAAGGATTTGGATATCACATCTCATGTTACAGGAAGGATCTCAGGTTTGGTATTAGAAGCATTGAGATATCACATCTCATGCTATCGGAAGTATCTCAGGTTTGGTATTAGAGGCATTGAGATATCACATCTCATGCTATCTATCATAAGGGTCTCAGGATTGGAATGGGAAGGAGTTGGATATCACATCTCATGCTAAAGGGAGGGTCTCAGGTTTGGAAGGGGAAGGATTTGGATATCACATCACATGTTATAAGAAGGATCTCAGGTTTGGTATTAGAAGCATTGGGATATCACATCTCATGCTATCGGAAGGGTCTCAGGATTGGAATGGGAAGGAGTCGGATATCACATCTCATGCTATAGGAAGGCTCTCAGGTTTGGAAGGGGAAAGAGTTGGATATCACATTTCATGTTAGAGGTAGGATCTCAGGTTTGGTATTAGAGGCATTGAGATATCACATCTCATGCTATCAGAAGGGTCTCAGGATTAGAATGGGAAGGAGTTGGATATCACATCTCATGCTAAAGGGAGGGTCTCAGGTTTGGAAGGGGAAGGATTTGGATATCACGTCTCATGTTATAGGAAGGATCTCAGGTTTGGTATTAGAAGCATTGAGATATCTATCACATCTCATGCTATCGGAAGGATCTCAGGTTTGGTATTAGAGGCATTGAGATATCACATCTCATGCTAAAGGGAGGGTCTCAGGTTTGTAAGGGGAAGGATTTGGATATCACATCTCTTGTTATAGGAAGGATCACAGGTTTGGTATTAGAAGCATTGAGATATCACATCTCATGCTATCGGAAGGGTCTCAGGATTGGAATGGGACGGAGTTGGATATCACATCTAATGCTAAAGGGAGGGTCTCAGGTTTGGAAGGGGAAGGATGTGGATATCACATTTCATGTTAGAGGTAGGATCTCAGGTTTGGTATTGGAGGCATTGAGATATCACATCTCATGCTATCAGAAGGGTCTCAGGATGGGAATGGGAAGGAGTTGGATATCACATCTCATGCTAAAGGGAGGGTCTCAGGTTTGGAAGGGGTAGGGTTTGGATATCACATCTCATGTTATCGGAAGGATTTCAGGTTTGGTATTAGAAGCATTGAGATATCACATCTCATGCTATAGGAAGGGTCTCAGGTTTGGTATTAGAAGCATTGAGATATCAAGTCTCATGGTATAGGAAGGGTCTCAGAATTGGAATGGGAAGGAGTTGGATATCTCAAGCTATAGGAAGGGTCTCAGGTTTGGAATGGGAAGGGGTTTGATATCACAACTCATGCCATAGTATGGGTCTCAGGTTTGGTAGAAACATTGGGATATCACATCTCATGCTATCGGAAGGGTATCAGGATTTGATTTGGAAGGAGTTGGATATCCCATCTCATGCTATAGGAAGGGTCTCAGGTTGGAATGGGAAGGAGTTGGATATCACATCTCATGTTATAGGAAGGGTCCCAGGATTGGAATGGGAAGGACTTGGATATCATATCTCATGCTATAGGAAGGCTCTCAGGTTTGGAAGGGGAAGGAGTTGGATATCACATTTCATGTTAGAGGAAGGATCTCAGGTTTGGTATTAGAGGCATTGAGATATCACCTCTTGTTATATGAAGGGTCTCACGTTTGGTACAAGCATTGAGATATCACATCTCATGCTATAGGAAGGGTCTCAGGATTGGAATGGGAAGGAGTTGTATATCACATCTCAAGCTATAGGAAGGGTCTCACGTTTGGTATAAGCATTGAGATATCACATCTCATGCTATAGGAAGGGTCTCAGGATTGGAATGGGAAGGTGTTGGATATCACATCTCATGTTATAGGAAAGATCTCAGGTTTGGTATTAGAAGCATTGCAACATCACATCTCATGTTATAGGAAGGGTCTCAGGATTGGAATGGGAAGAAGTTGGCTATCACATCTCATGCTATAGGAAGGGTCTCAGGTTTGGTATAAGCATTAAGATATCACATCTCATGCTATAGGAAGGGTCTCAGGATTGGAATGGGAAGGAGTTGTATATGACATCTCATGCCATAGGAAGGGTCTCAGGTTTGGAATAAGCATTGAGATATCACATCTCATGCTATAGGAAGGGTCTCAGGATTGGAATGGGACGGACTTGGATATCACATCTCATGCTATAGGGAGGGTCTCAGGTTTATAAGGGGAAGGATTTGGATATCACATCGCATGTTATAGGAAGGATCTCAGGTTTGATAAGGGAAGGAGTTGGATATCACATTTCATGTTAGAGGTAGGATCTCAGGTTTGGTATTAGAGGCATTGAGGTATCACATCTCATGCTATCAGAAGGGTCTCAGGATTGGAATGGGAAGGAGTTGGATATCACATCTCATGCTAAAGGGAGGGTCTCAGGTTTGGAAGGGGAAGGATTTGGATATCACATCGCGTGTTATAGGAAGGATCTCAGGTTTGGTATTAGAATCATTGAGATATCACATCTCATGCTATCGGAAGTATCTCAGGTTTGGTATTAGAGGCATTGAGATATCACATCTCATGCTATCATAAGGGTCTCAGGATTGGAATGGGAAGGAGTTGGATATCACTTCTCATGCTAAAGGGAGGGTCTCAGGTTTGGAAGGGGAAGGATTTGGATATCACATCACATGTTATAAGAAGGATCTCAGGTTTGGTATTAGAAGCATTGAGCTATCACATCTCATGCTATCGGAAGGGTCTCAGGATTGGAATGGGAAGGAGTTGGATATCACATCTCATGCTATAGGAAGGGTCTCAGGTTTGGAACGGGAAGGAGTTGGATATCACATCTCATGTTATAGGAAGAGTCTCAGGTTTGGTATAAGCATTGAGATATCACATCTCTGCAATCGGAAGTGTCTCAGGATTGGGATGGGAAGGAGTTGGATATCACATCTCATGCTATAGGAAGGGTCTCAGGTTTGGAACGGGAAGGAGTTGGATATCCCATCTCATGTTATAGGACGGGTCTCAGGTTTGGTATTAGAAGCATTGAGATATCACATCGCATGCTGTAGGAAGGGTCTCAGGATTGGAATGGGAAGGAGTTGGATATTACATCTCATGCTATAGGAAGGTTCTCAGGTTTGGTATAAGCATTGAGGTATCACATCTCTGCTATCGAAAGTGTCTCAGGATTGGAATGGGAAGGAGTTGGATACCCATCTCATTTTATAGGACGGGTCTCAGGTTTGTTATTAGAATCATTGAGATATCATATTGCATGCTGTAGGAAGGGTCTAAGGATTGGAATGGGAAGGACTTGAATATCACATCTCATGCTATAGGTAGGCTCTCAGGTTTGGAAAGGGAAGGAGTTGGATATCACATTTCATGTTAGAGGAAGGATCTCAGGTTTGGTATTAGAGGCATTGAGATATCACATCTCATGCTATAGGAAGGGTCTCAGGATTGGAATGGGAAGGAGTTGGATATCACATCTCATGCTATAGGAAGGTTCTCAGGTTTGGTATAAGCATTGAGATGTCACATCTCATGCTATAGGAAGGGTCTCAGGATTGGAATGGGAAGGAGTTGGATATCACATCTCATGTTATAGGAAGGATCTCAGGTTTGGTATTAGAAGCATTGAGATATCACATCTCATGCTATAGGAAGGGTCTCAGGATTGGAATGGGAAGGAGTTGTACATGACATCTCATGCCATAGGAAGGGTCTCAGGTTTGGTATAAACATTGAGATATCACATCTCTGCTATCGGAAGGGTCTCAGGATTGGAATGGGAAGGAGTTGGATATCCCATCTCATGTTATAGGAAGAGTCTCAGGTTTGGTATTAGAAGCATTGAGATATCACATCTGATGCTATAGGAAGTGTCTCAGGATTGGAATGGGAAGGAGTTTGATATCACATCTCATGCCATGTATGGGTCTCAGGTTTTGTAGAAGCATTGGGATATCACATCTCATGCTATCGGAAGGGTATCAGGATTGGATTTGGAAGGAGTTGGATATCCCATGTCATGCTATAGGAAGGGTCTCAGGTTGGAATGGGAAGGAGTTGGATATCACATCTCATGTTATAGGAAGGGTCTCAGGATTGGAATGGGAAGGACTTGGATATCACATTTCATGCTATAGGAAGGCTCTCAGGTTTGGAAGGGGAAGGAGTTGGATATCACATTTCATGTTAGAGGTAGGATCTCAGGTTTGGTATTAGAGGCATTGAGATATCACATCTCATGCTATCAGAAGGGTCTCAGGATTGGAATGTGTTAGGAAAGATTTCGTAATTGTAGGTAATCTTCCTTCCATGTGGCAACCCCTAAACTTTTTGCTGTTGTTTTTCACCTTGTTCTTGACTTTGCCAGAGAAGTGCAGCCTTCTGCCGCACTCCTCTTTGCTTTCGCTCCTTTCTTACGGGGAAACTGACATGCCCTTAAGACAGTCAGTACCGGGGAACGCTGTTTCCCGTAGTTTCTTTTACCATGTTGCGGCTTTAGTGCAACATGACACAAGAGGGCACTGTAAGCTAAGTTACAGCTCTCTTGGGTCTCTAGCCTTCTACAGGCCCTAGATACTCATTTAGGATGGTATTTGATCGGTGCAAGTCATTCAGGGACTGGAATGGTGGCAGCGATCGTTTTGTGTATTTTGAGCTCCTTTTGGCGTTCTAAGTGCGTTTTTCGCGCTGAACCCAAAATGGTGGCCTGGCTCCCAAAATGGCCAGACCACGAGGCTCCTTTGTCTTGTCCACTGACCTTCTTGCTCCCTTCACCTTCCCCAGGTCGAGCCGACCCGGGGCCTTCCTTATTTGGGCATGTACTTTCCCGCGAAACACGGATGCTTTCGCAGGCTTCTACATGTCGTATGTGTGCCTCCAGGGTGTGGGCTGGGATGTCTGGTCCCAATACACATCCTGGGTGCCAGAGAGTCTAGGGTGGTGTGAATGCCTGGGACCACCGTGGTCCGTGATTGGTCCACGAATGGTGTGCGTGTTTGATGTGCGGATCTCCCATTGGGTCCCCTCCGTTTTGGCGCGAAGGGAACCGTGGATAAGAGGGGGCTGGAAACACCACTACCATGTCGATCTCCTGAGTTCTCACGAACGAAGGAATACAGGAGCCAAGTATCCTGCAACCAAGAGGCTGGACCGAGGAATCGCTGGTGACCCGCTGAAGGACTCCTCCTTTGCACTGCTGTCGTCCTGTGAAACCCTTTCCTCCTTTGATCGAACCAGAAGGCCTGTACTGGTGCTTCGACCTTTGGAATAGCAGGAACAGCTATTCTCGGCAACTTCATCATCTCCTGCCAGTAAGCCTTCGGAAGCGTCTCTGGGCCATCCAGTTGACTGACCAGCTTACACGGGAGTCCTGCTCTGTAACCGCCGCCAGGTTGTGTAGTATCTCGAGTCCTTGTCACTCTCCCACGCTTCGTACACTTGGCGTTCCCAGGTCGGAAGGGAGGAGTGTACATTTGGCTCAGATACACACGGCCGCTCCGTTGTCCTGCTGCGGCAGCAAACTGTGCAGGTTTCTTCGATTGGGATGTCTTTTTGCTCTACACGACGACGAGGCATTCCCGGCTCTTCTGAACCTGCCAGCTGCTGAAACTGACGTGGAGAAGCCTGGGTCTGCTTGCATCGGGGACCGGTGAGTAGCATAGCTAGGATCTGGTCGCCCTCCTGCAGTAGCCCATTGCTTTTCCCCGCTGTGTAAAACAGCACCCTTTTGTCCGTACTCGCGCTCTGCTTCTGCCCACTGTGGAGGCTGCGCTTGAGTCGCGGAACCTGTTCTTCTTCTTTAGTGCACTAATCTGAACTGCCTGACTTCCTTCGAAGAGCTTCCCCTTTTGCCCGTTGGCACCAGCGCGTGCAGGTACTTTGAGCACAAGGCTCCACTCTTCGCAGGGCTCGGACTTCCATCTAGTTAGGTGCCGCTGAAGGCGAACTGAGTCTAAAGCATTATCGCACTGCCTGTTTTCCTTCCCTTTCAGGTGGACTACACATTTCGTGCGTATAACGCTTGCGACTGTCGTATTTGTATATATATTGTCTTGATATGGTATGTGTTGGTTTAATATTGTGATATTGTGATTTTCTCGCTACGGTCATTGTTTTAAAGGCCTTAAAATAAACGTGTATATATTTTTATATAACACCTGTTTGGAGTAGTTTGTAAGTGTTCTGGTTTTGTGTGCTCATTGCGGGCTTTCAGTCACCCTCACCCCTCTTGAGACCTAGTCTTGACCGCCGCAATCGCTACCTTGATTGGTCTGGCTCGTCCAGAGGTTACCCTGTTCCAAGTAATTAGGTTGGCCTTCTGAACTTCTGCGCCACCAGGACAGAGTTCAGAAATCCGTCTTAACAAATTGGTGTACAGCGGTGGGATACGACTGAAGGTATCCAGTGTTGCGCACGAACTAAGGCATTTCAGGTTATTCCAACCAGGACACGTAGTGAATTGTTGTAGTATAACTTTAAAAAAGCCATAGTCCTATCTAACAGTATGGAAACAAATACCTTGTTAACTTTAAATGCTTCCAAATCAGAAACATTGAAGAAGATGTGTGCGGAGAGAGGTGTTTCCTCTCAAGGCACGAAATTGGAAATGATCCAAAGAATCGTGGCGTGGCAGGAAGCGCAGCTTGACGCTATAACTTCTGAGGACAGTGCGGAAGGTGGTGGGGCTGCTCTCACTGGTAGAACTGACGGTTCTGCCGCTGCACTGATCCATCGCGACCACGAGGACAGGGAGGACGAGATGTCTAATGTTTCCTCTGCCAGTGCTGATGGGGAGGCTATGCTTGAATTCAAGAAGCAAGAGCTGCGGTTTAGGCAGCAGGAGCTTGAATTCAGCATAGCCAAACTAAAAATCGAACAGGCAGAAAAACAAAAAGACAGGGATCACCAGTTGGAACTGGCCAAGCTTCAGGTTGCAAATGGGTCCAAGGGTCCTGGACATGGGTCTGGGGCCTCCTCTCATCCACGGTTTCCGAAAGATCTGCTCAGTGTGTATGAAGAAAGGAATGACATTATGGACTGGCTGAATGCGTTTGAGTATGCATGCGAAGTTCAACAAGTTGACAATGCTGATAAGATTGCCTGGTTACTCAGCAGACTGCCCCATTCTGGCTGTAGTGCCATTATGGAAATGTCGAAGGCTGAGCGAGCTGATTTCGCAATGTTAAAGCAAACTCTCATTTTAAAGTTTGGGAAGACTCCGGCCCAATATTTGAAACGTTTCAGAGAGTATAAGAAAAAGGAAGGTGGTACTTGGGTATCTTATGTCACTGAATCCTTGAAAAACTTAACTGGCTGGGTCGAAGGTTATAAGGTTTCTACCTTCGAAGGCATGATAAATCTTGTCATGCTGGAACACATTTTTGCTTCTTCTTCCCCGGAGCTTAAGCAGCATTTGGCCGATTCAAAGGAGATAGATCCTAAGAAGCTGGCCATTGCAGCCGACTTATGGGTGTCACATCGAGTGTCCCATAAGGACAAAACTCATCCTGGTAAGCAGGAGGAACGGAAAAAGTCCAAAGATATGGAGGGTGGAGAATCTGCTAAATCTTCTTCCCATAAGGGCCACAAAAAGAAAAACAAGGGTAAGGCACAAGAGAACTCACAGGGTAGTGGAGGTCAGCCTCCGAAACAGAACTCTGGTTACAATAAGCCTCCCTATGTAAACAGACCCAAGGGATCTTGTTTTGCTTGTGGAGCAACTGACCATGTGAAGGGGGATCCCCGTTGTAAGGTTAGACCTTTGGGGGTCCACTCCGCTAATCTGGCCTTCTCCTCCTACGAGGAAGAAGAGATTACAGGAGCATCCTTCTCCTCAGACTCATTTCCCAGCGGGATAGAGGCTGAGGTAGTTTTAGTGTCCCTGGGTTCCTGGGAGCCTAAAGTCGCAGAGGTTTATGCTAGGATTCCGGATAATACCAAGCACTACTTTAAAGACAGTGTGCTGATCAATGGAGTAGATACTCCAGCTCTTAGGGATAGTGGGTGCAGTCGCACTGTAGTGGATTCTACCTTGGTAGACTCAGAGGAAGTTGCCAGAGCTACTCTGATGCCCACTAAGTTGGCTGACGGCCCCCTCCGTATGTTTCCAGTAATACCTGTAAATCTTACTTTAAATGGTACAGCAGTCAGGATTCCAGTGAGCATTCAGAGAAACGTCCCGGGAAAGGTCTTGTTAGGTAATGATCTCAGAGCTTTAGGGCTCGTAGGAGACACTGCCGAAAGACCCTACACACGGTCTCAAGCACGGGCAGCATTGGCCAAGTCCAATACGCCGCCCCAGCCGAAGGGGAAACCCAAGGCGAAAGGAGTCAACAAGTCACGATGGGGGAAAGAGAATATTCCCCCGAGCTCGCCTACCACTGCGGTGGAGGAAGTTGGTCAATCGCCCGGGCCTGACGAGGAAGTGGCGATGCCTGAAGTATTCGACCCCAACGATCATCCTGAACTAAAAGACTTGTTAGTTGAAGGAGGTCCTGATAGGGACGAATTCAGTAAAGGCCAACGAGAGTGCCCATCTCTGGAAGGCCTAAGGAGACAGGCCTGCTCCCAGCTTGAGGGTGAACCTCCTGGGACGCATAGGATTTATTGGGAAGGTGGACTCCTGTATAGTGAGCCCACAGAGTCTACAGAAGGAGACCATAGGAGGTTGGTGGTTCCCCTTGCTGTTAGGCCCTTCCTCCTGCAATTGGCGCATGAAGTTCCCCTTGCTGGTCACCTTGGTATGAAGAGGACCAAGCAAAGGTTATCCATGCACTTCTACTGGCCCAAGATGGGGGTGCAAGTAGAAAGTCACTGCAGGAGTTGTGCCTCCTGCCAGTTGTCTGGTAAGGTTGGCGCGACAATCCAAGCTCCGTTGGTACCGCTCCCAGTTGTGGGGGTACCATTTGAAAGGGTAGGGATCGACATCGTTGGTCCCCTTGACCCGCAAACATCCTCGGGCAATAGGTTTATCCTGGTGCTGGTCGACCATGCAACCAGGTATCCTGAGGCCATCCCATTGAAAACTGTAACTGCTAAGTCAGTTGCAAAAGCTTTACTCGGCATATTTACTAGGGTTGGCTTCCCTAAAGAAGTTGTGTCAGATCGTGGCAGCAACTTTATGTCGAAGTATATGCAGGCTATGTGGAAAGAATGTGGGGTCACCTACAAGTTCTCTTCTGCAAACCACCCCCAGACCAATGGTCTGGTGGAACGCTTCAACAGAACGTTAAAGAGCATGATTGGGGCTCTGGAGGAGCCCCAGAGAAGAAAATGGGATCTTCTTTTACCATGCTTACTGTTTGCCTACTGAGAGGTACCACAGGAGGGTGTTGGCTTCAGCCCCTTCGAACTTCTGTTCGGTCATCCCGTACGGGGACCCTTAGCCATCGTCAAAGAGGGATGGGAGATGCCCACTCCCCCTGTTACTACCAACATAGTTGATTATGTGCTAGGGCTCAGAAAACGGATGGTACTTCTGATGGGCTTGGCTAGTGATAAATTGAAGGCAGGGCAAGCGCTGGTGAAACATTGGTACGACCAGAAAGCTTCCCTCATCAACTTTACACCTGGTCAGCAAGTCCTGATCATGAATCCAATAAGGCCTCGCGCTTTACAGGACAAATGGTCAGGCCATTACACAGAGGTGGAGCCCCTGGGTGAGGTTAACTATTTAGTGGACCTTGGAAGGCCTGGACAGGCTCCAAAAGTGTTTCACGTGAATAGGCTGAAGGCTTTCGTCCCAAGAGTCGAAATCGCAGCACTGCTACTGGCTTCAGACGTTGAGGAAGAGGAGTCTGAACCTCTCCCCGACCTGTTCCAAAGCGGTCCTTCAGATAGCTCCTTTGAGGGTGTCCGAGTGGCCCCTCACCTGACTTCTGATCAGCAGGCTGAGGTGAAAAGTTTGCTTAGGCAGTTTTTCCCCCTGTTTTCACAGTCCCCTGGTTTGACACCTTGGTGCAAACATAACATTGACACAGGAGACAGTGTACCTACCAAAAGTAGGGGATACAGGATGTCAGACAAAGTACGGTCTTATATTAAGACCGAGGTCAATAAGATGTTAGACCTTGGGGTGATTGAACCCTCTAGTAGTCCTTGGTCCAGCCCTGTGGTTTTGGTTCCAAAGGCAGGCACTTCTGAATTGAGGTTCTGCGTGGATTACAGGGCTCTGAATGCTGTCACCAAGACAGATGCACACCCCTTGCCTCGAACAGATGAGCTGGTGGATACTTTGGGTGCCTCCAAGTACCTCAGCATGTTTGACCTCACTGCTGGCTATTGGCAAATAGCTTTAGCAGAACATGCCAAGGAGAAGACAGCATTTTCTACTCCAGACGGCCTTTACCAATTCCGGGTAATGCCGTTCGGGTTGAAGAATGCACCTGCCACTTTCCAGAGGCTTGTGAATCATGTGTTGAATGAGTTGGACGAATTCTGTCTTGCATATCTGGACGATATAGCAGTTTTCAGTGCCACCTGGGAAGACCATGTGAAACACCTCGGGATTGTGCTCCAGGCTCTTCAGAAAGCCCACTTTACCATAAAGGCTAGTAAATGCCAGATTGGACAAGGCTCAGTGGTTTACCTTGGACATGAAGTAGGTGGAGGGAGGATACAGCCTCTACCCAGTAAATTACAAGCAGTACAAGACTGGCCTACCGCCACTACGCAAACCCAAGTGAGAGCCTTCTTAGGACTCACGGGGTATTACCGCAATTTTGTGGCAGACTATGGCACCATAGCTGCCCATCTGACTGCCCTCACAACTCCGAAGAAACCCAAGAAGGTAACTTGGACCGACGAGTGTGAGAAGGCTTTCAATGGCTTAAAAGACTCCTTGTGCCAGGCCCCTGTCCTCAAGGCCCCTGATTATCAAAGACCTTTTATTGTGCAGACGGACGCCTCTGACACTGGGATAGGAGCTGTACTATCACAAGTAGATGAGAAGGGTAAGGAACACCCTATCGGTTTTATTAGTCGCCAGCTTAAGGACAGAGAGCTCAGATGGTCCACTGTAGAGAAAGAATGTTTCTCTGTTGTGTGGGCCCTAAGGAAGCTGAGGCCCTACCTCTATGGGACCCACTTCACTGTGCAAACTGACCATAAGCCGTTAAAGTGGCTAATGAACATGAAGGGGGAGAATCCAAAGTTGCTTAGGTGGTCCATAAGTCTACAAGGCTTCGACTTCACTATTGAGCATAGGCCAGGTGTCCAGCATAGCAATGCTGATGGGTTGTCCAGAATGTTTAACCGACCTGAACAAGAGACTCATCCAGGGGCGGATTAGTTCCCCCTGTCCATAGTCTGGGAGGGGCGAGTGTTAGGAAAGATTTCGTAATTGTAGGTAATTTTCCTTCCATGTGGCAACCCCTAAACTTTTTGCTGTTGTTTTTCACCTTGTTCTTGACTTTGCCAGAGAAGTGCAGCCTTCTGCCGCACTCCTCTGGGCTTTCGCTCCTTTCTTACGGGGAAACTGACATGCCCTTAAGACAGTCAGTACCGGGGAACGCTGTTTCCCGTAGTTTCTTTTACCATGTTGCGGCTTTAGTGCAACATGACACAAGAGGGCACTGTAAGCTAAGTTACAGCTCTCTTGGGTCTCTAGCCTTCTACAGGCCCTAGATACTCGTTTAGGATGGTATTTGATCGGTGCAAGTCATTCAGGGACTGGAATGGTGGCAGCGATCGTTTTGTGTATTTTGAGCTCCTTTTGGCGTTCTAAGCGCGTTTTTCGCGCTGAACCCAAAATGGTGGCCTGGCTCCCAAAATGGCCAGACCACGAGGCTCCTTTGTCTTGTCCACTGACCGTCTTGCTCCCTTCACCTTCCCCAGGTCGAGCCGACCCGGGGCCTTCCTTATTTGGGCATGTACTTTCCCGCGAAACACGGATGCTTTCGCGGGCTTCTACATGTCGTATGTGTGCCTCCAGGGTGTGGGCTGAGATGTCTGGTCCCAATACACATCCTGGGTGCCAGAGAGTCTAGGGTGGTGTGAATGCCTGGGACCACCGTGGTCCGTGATTGGTCCACGAATGGTGTGCGTGTTTGATGTGCGGATCTCCCATTGGGTCCCCTCCGTTTTGGCGCGAAGGGAACCGTGGATAAGAGGGGGCTGGAAACACCACTACCATGTCGATCTCCTGAGTTCTCACGAACGAAGGAATACAGGAGCCAAGTATCCTGCAACCAAGAGGCTGGACCGAGGAATCGCTGGTGACCCGCTGAAGGACTCCTCCTTTGCACTGCTGTCGTCCTGTGAAACCCTTTCCTCCTTTGATCGAACCAGAAGGCCTGTACTGGTGCTTCGACCTTTGGAATAGCAGGAACAGCTATTCTCGGCAACTTCATCATCTCCTGCCAGTAAGCCTTCGGAAGCGTCTCTGGGCCGTGATATCCAACTCCTTCCCATTCCAATTCTGAGACCCGTCCTATACCATGAGATGTGATATCTCAATGCTTCTAATACCAAACCTGAGACCCTTCCTATAACGAGATGGGATATCCAACTCCTTCCCATTCCAATCCTGAGACCCTTCCGATAGCAGAGATGTGATATCTCAATGCTTATACCAAACCTGAGACCCTTCCTATGGCATGAGATGTCATATACAACTCCTTCCGATTCCAAACCTGAGACCCTTCCTATAGCATGAGATGGGATATCTCAATGCTTATACCAAACCTGAGACCCTTCCTATAGCATGAGATGTGATATCCAACTCCTTCCCATTCCAATCCTGAGACCCTTCCTATAGCTTGAGATGTGATATCCAACTCCTTCCCATTCCAATCCTGAGACCCTTCCTATAGCTTGAGATGTGATATCCAACTCCTTCCCATTCCAATCCTGAGACCCTTCCTATAGCATGAGATGTGATATCTCAATGCTTCTAATACCAAACCTGAGATCCTTCCTATAACATGAGATGTGATATCCAAATACTTCCACTTCCAAACCTGAGACCCTCCATTTAGCATGAGATGTGATATCCGACTCCTTCCCATTCCAATCCTGAGACCCTTCTGATAGCATGAGATGTGATATCTCAATGCCTCTAATACCAAACCTGAGATCCTTCCTCTAACATGAAATGTGATATCCAACTCCTTCCCCTTCCAAACCTGAGAGCCTTCCTATAGCATGAGATGTGATATCCAAGTCCTTCCCATTCCAATCCTGAGACCCTTCCTATAACATGAGATGTGATATCCAACTCCTTCCCATTCCAACCTGAGACCCTTCCTATAGCATGAGATGGGATATCCAACTCCTTCCAGATCCAATCCTGATACCCTTCCGATAGCATTAGATGTGATATCCCAATGCTTCTACAAAACCTGAGACCCATACATGGCATGAGATGTGATATCAAACTCCTTCCCATTCCAATCCTGAGACCCTTCCTATAGCTTGAGATGTGATATCCAACTCCTTCCCATTCCAATTCTGAGACCCGTCCTATACCATGAGACTTGATATCTCAATGCTTCCAATACCAAACCTGAGACCGGTCCTATAACATGAGATGTGATATCCAAATCCTTCCCCTTCCAAACCTTAGACCCTTCCTTTATCATGAGATGTGATATCCAAGTCCTTCCCATTCCAATCCAGAGACCCTTCCTATAGCATGAGATGTTATATCTCAATGCTTCTAATACCAAACCTGAGACCCTTCCTATAACATGAGATGTGATATCCAAGTCCTTCCCATTCCAATCCTGAGACCCTTCCTATAGCATGAGATGTGATATCCAAGTCCTTCCCATTCCAATCCTGAGACCCTTCCTATAACATGAGATGTGATATCCAACTCCTTCCCATTCCAACCTGAGACCCTTCCTATAGCATGAGATGGGATAACCAACTCCTTCCAGATCCAATCCTGATACCCTTCCGATAGCATTAGATGTGATATCCCAATGCTTCTACAAAACCTGAGACCCATACATGGCATGAGATGTGATATCAAACTCCTTCCCATTCCAATCCTGAGACCCTTCCTATAGCTTGAGATGTGATATCCAACTCCTTCCCATTCCAATTCTGAGACCCGTCCTATACCATGAGACTTGATATCTCAATGCTTCCAATACCAAACCTGAGACCGGTCCTATAACATGAGATGTGATATCCAAATCCTTCCCCTTCCAAACCTTAGACCCTTCCTTTATCATGAGATGTGATATCCAAGTCCTTCCCATTCCAATCCAGAGACCCTTCCTATAGCATGAGATGTTATATCTCAATGCTTCTAATACCAAACCTGAGACCCTTCCTATAACATGAGATGTGATATCCAAGTCCTTCCCATTCCAATCCTGAGACCCTTCCTATAGCATGAGATGTGATATCTCAATGCTTCTAATACCAAACCTGAGACCCTTCCTATAACATGAGATGTGATATCCAAGTCCTTCCCATTCCAATCCGGAGACCCTTCCTATAGCTTGAGATGTGATATCCAACTCCTTCCCATTCCAATTCTGAGACCCGTCCTATACCATGAGATGTGATATCTCAATGCTTCTAATACCAAACCTGAGATCCTTCCTATAACGAGATGGGATATCCAACTCCTTCCCATTCCAATCCTGAGACCCTTCCGATAGCAGAGATGTGATATCTCAATGCTTATACCAAACCTGAGACCCTTCCTATGGCATGAGATGTCATATACAACTCCTTCCGATTCCAAACCTGAGACCCTTCCTATAGCATCAGATGGGATATCTCAATGCTAATACCAAACCTGAGATCCTTCCTATAACATGAGAGGTGATATCCAAATCCTTCCCCTTCCAAACCCGAGACCCTCCCTTTAGCATGAGATGTGATATCCAACTCCTTCCTATTCCAATCCCGAGACCCTTCTGATAGCATGCGATGTGATATCTCAATGCCTCTAATACCAAACCTGAGATCCTTCCGATAGCATGAGATGTGATATCTCAATGCTTCTAATACCAAACCTGAGATCCTTCCTATAACATGAGATGTGATATCCAAATCCTTCCCCTTCAAAACCTGAGACCCTCCCTTTAGCATGAGATGTGATATCCGACTCCTTCCCATTCCAATCCTGAGACCCTTCTGATAGCATGAGATGTGATATCTCAATGGTTCTAATACCAAACCTGAGTTCCTTCCTATAACATGAGATGTGATATCTCAATGCTTCTAATAGTAAACCTGAGACCCTCCCTTTAGCATGAGATGTGATATCCGACTCCTTCCCATTCCAATCCTGAGACCCTTCTGATAGCATGAGATGTGATATCTCAATGCCTCTAATACCAAACCTGAGATCCTTCCGATAGCATGAGATGTGATATCTCAATGCGTCTAATACCAAACCTGAGATCCTTCCTATAACATGAGATGTGATATCCAAATCCTTCCCCTTCCAAACCTGAGACCCTCCCTTTAGCATGAGATGTGATATCCAACTCCTTCCCATTCCGATCCTGAGATCCTTCTGATAGCATGAGATGTGATATCTCAATGCCTCTAATACCAAACCTGAGATCCTACCTCTAACATGTAATGTGATATCCAACTCCTTCCCATTCCAACCTGAGACCCTTCCTATAGCATGAGATGGGATATCCAACTCCTTCCAAATCCAATCCTGATACCCTTCCGATAGCATGAGATGTGATATCCCAATGCTTCTACAAAACCTGAGACCCATACATCGCATGAGATGTGATATCAAACTCCTTCCCATTCCAATCCTGAGACCCTTCCTATAGCTTGAGATGTGATATCCAACTCCTTCCCATTCCAATTCTGAGACCCTTCCTATAGCATGAGATGTGATATCTCAATGCTTCTAATACCAAACCTGAGACCCTTCCTATAACATGAGATGTGTTATCCAAGTCCTTCCCATTCCAATCCTGAGACCCTTCCTATAGCATGAGATGTGATATCTCAATGCTTCTAATACCAAACCTGAGACCCTTCCTATAACATGAGATGTGATATCCAAGTCCTTCCCATTCCAATCCTGAGACCCTTCCTATAGCTTGAGATGTGATATCCAACTCCTTCCCATTCCAATTCTGAGACCCGTCCTATACCATGAGATGTGATATCTCAATGCTTCTAATACCAAACCTGAGACCCTTCCTATAACGAGATGGGATATCCAACTCCTTCCCATTCCAATCCTGAGACCCTTCCGATAGCAGAGATGTGATATCTCAATGCTTATACCAAACCTGAGACCCTTCCTATGGCATGAGATGTCATATACAACTCCTTCCAATTCCAAACCTGAGACCCTTCCTATAGCATGAGATGGGATATCTCAATGCTAATACCAAACCTGAGACGCTTCCTATAGCATGAGATGTGATATCCAACTCCTTCCCATTCCAATCCTGAGACCCTTACTATAGCTTGAGTGGTGATATCCAACTCCTTCCCATTCCAATCCTGAGACCCTTTCTATAGCTTGAGATGTGATATCCAACTCCTTCCCATTCCAATCCTGAGACCCTTCCTATAGCATGAGAAGTGATATCTCAATGCTTCTAATACCAAACCTGAGATCCTTCCTATAACATGAGATGTGATATCCAAATCCTTCCACTTCCAAACCTGAGACCCTCCCTTTAGCATGAGATGTGATATCTGACACCTTCCCATTCCAATCCTGAGACCCTTCTGATAGCATGAGATGTGATATCTCAATGCCTCTAATACCAAACCTGAGATCCTTCCGATAGCATGAGATGTGATATCTCAATGCTTCTAATACCAAACCTGAGATCCTTCCTATAACATGAGATGTGATATCCAAATCCTTCCCCTTCCAAACCTGAGACCCTCCCTTTAGCATGAGATGTGATATTCAACTCCTTCCTATTCTGTTAAGACGGATTTCTGAACTCTGTCCTGGTGGCGCAGAAGTTCAGAAGGCCAACCTAATTACTTGGAACAGGTTAACCTCTGGACGAGCCAGACCAATCAAGGTAGCGATCGCGGCGGTCAAGACTAGGTCTCAAGAGGGGTGAGGGTGATTGAAAGCCCGCAATGAGCACACAAAACCAGAACACTTACAAACTACTCCAAACAGGTGTTATATAAAAATATATACACGTTTATTTTAAGGCCTTTAAAACAATGACCGTAGCGAGAAAATCACAATATCACAATATTAAACCAACACATACCATATCAAGACAATATATATACAAATACGACAGTCGCAAGCGTTATATGCACGAAATGTGTAGTCCACCTGAAAGGGCAGGAAAACCGGCAGTGCGATAATGCTTTAGACTCAGTTCGCCTTCAGCGGCACCTAACTAGATGGAAGTCAGAGCCCTGCGAAGAGTGGAGCCTTGTGCTCAAAGTACCTGCACGCGCTGGTGCCAACGGGCAAAAGGGGAAGCTCTTCGAAGGAAGTCAGGCAGTTCAGATTAGTGCACTAAAGAAGAAGAACAGGTTCCGCGACTCAAGCGCAGCCTCCACAGTGGGCAGAAGCAGAGCGCGAGTACGGACAAAAGGGTGCCGTTTTACACAGCGGGGAAAAGCAATGGGCTACTGCAGGAGGGCAACCAGATCCTAGCTATGCTACTCACCGGTCCCCGATGCAAGCAGACCCAGGCTTCTCCACGTCAGTTTCAGCAGCTGGCAGGTTCAGAAGAGCCGGGAATGCCTCGTCGTCGTGTAGAGCAAAAAGACGTCCCAATCGAAGAAACCTGCACAGTTTGTTGCCGCAGCAGGACAACGGAGCGGCCGTGTGTATCTGAGCCAAATGTACACTCCTCCCTTCCGACCTGGCAACGCCAAGTGTACGAAGCGTGGGAGAGTGACAAGGACTCGAGATACTACACAACCTGGCGGCGGTTACAGAGCAGGACTCCCGTGTAAGCTGGTCAGTCAACTGGATGGCATCACATCTCATGCTATAGGAAGGGTCTCAGGATTGGAATGGGAAGGAGTTGTATATGACATCTCATGCCGTAGGAAGGGTCTCAGGTTTGGTATAAGCATTGAGATAGCACATCTCTGCTATCAGAAGGGTCTCAGGATTGGAATGGGAAGGAGTTGGATATCCCATCTCATGTTATAGGAAGAGTCTCAGGTTTGGTTTTAGAAGCATTGAGATATCACATCTCATGCTATAGGAAGTGTCTCAGGATTGGAATGGGAAGGACTTGGATATCACATCTCATGCTATAGGGATTGTCTCAAGTTTGATATTAGAAGCATTGAGATATCACATCTCATGCTATAGGAAGGGTCTCAGGATTGGAATGGGAAGGAGTTGGATATCACATTTCATGTGAGAGGTAGGATCTCAGGTTTGGTATTAGAGGCATTGAGATATCACATCTCATGCTATCAGAAAGGTCTCAGGATTGGAATGGGAAGGAGTTGGATATCACATCTCATGCTAAAGGGAGGGTCTCAGGTTTGGAAGGGGAAGTATTTGGATCTCACATCTCATGATATAGGAAGGATCTCAGGTTTGGCATTGTTAAGACGGATTTCTGAACTCTGTCCTGGCGGCGCAGAAGTTCAGAAGGCCAACCTAATTACTTGGAACAGGGTAACCTCTGGACAAGCCAGACCAATCAAGGTAGCGATCGCGGCGGTCAAGACTAGGTCTCAAGAGGGGTGAGGGTGACTGAAAGCTCGCAATGAGCACACAAAGCAAGAGCGCTTACAAACTACTCCAAACAGTTGTTATATCAAAAATAGATACACATTTATTTTAAGGCCTTTAAAATAATGACCGTAGCGAGAAAATCACAATATCACAATACTAAGCCAACACATACCATATCCACACAATATATATACAAATACACAGTCGCAAGCGTTTAAAGCACGAAATATGTAGTCCACCTGAAAGGGAAGGAAAACAGGCAGTGCGATAATGCTTTCGACTCAGTTCGCCTTCATAGGCACCTAACTAGATGGAAGTACGAGCCCTGCGAAGAGTGGAGCCTTGTGCTCAAAGTACCTGCACACGCTGGTGCCAACGGGCAAAAGGAGAAGCTCTTCGGAGGAAGTCAGGCAGTTCGGGTTAGTGCACAGCAGAAGAAGAACAGGTTCCGCAACTCAAGCGCAGCCTCCACAGCGGGCAGAAGCAGAGCGCGAGTACGGCAAAAGGGTGCTGTTTTTACACAGCAGGGAAAAGCAATGGGATACTGCAGGAGGGCGACCAGATCCTAGATATACTACTCACCGGTCCCCGAAGCAAGCAGACCCAGGCTTCTCCACGTTAGTTTCAGCAGCTGGCAGGTTCAGAAGAGCAGGGAACGCCTTGTAGTCGTGTAGAGCAAAAAGACGTCCCAATCGACGAAACCGGCACAGTTTGTTGCCGCAGCAGGACAACGGAGCGGCCGTGCGTACCTGAGTCAAAAGTACACTCCTCCCTTCAGACCTGGGAACGCCAAGTGCACGAAGCGTGGGAGAGTGACAAGGACTCGAGATACTGCACAACCTGGCGGCGGTTACAGAGCAAGACTCCCTTGTAAGCTGGTCAGTCAACTGGATGGCCCAGAGACGCTTCCGAAGGCTTACTTGGCAGGAGATGGTTAAAGATGCCGGGAATAGCTGTTCCTGCTATTCCAAAGGTCGAAGCACCAGTACAGGCCTTCTGGTTCGATCAAGGAGGAAAGGGTTTCACAGGACGACAGCAGTGCAAAGGAGGATTCCTTCAGCGGGTCACCAGCGATTCCTCGGTCCAGCCTCGTGGTTGCAGGATACTTGGCTCCTGTATTCCTTCGTTCGTGAGAACTCAGGAGATCGACATGGTAGTGGTGTTTCCAGCCCCCTCTTATCCACGGTTCCCTTCGCGCCAAAACGGAGGGGAGCCAATGGGAGATCCGCTCATCAACACACATACCATACGTGGACCAATCACGGACCACGGTGGTCCCAGGCATTCACACCACCCTAGACTCTCTGGCACCCAGGATGTGTATTGGGACCAGACATCCCAGCCCACACCCTGGAGGCACAGAAACGACATGTAGAAGCCCGCGAAAGCATCTGCGTTTCGCGGGAAAGTACATGCCCAAATAAGGAAGGCCCCGGGTCGCTCGACCTGGGGAAGGTGAAGGGAGCAAGACGGTCAGTGGACAGGACAAAGGAGCCTCGTGGTCTGGCCATTTTGGGAGCCAGGCCATCATTTTGGGTTCAGTGCGAAAAACGTGCTCAGAACGCCAAAAGGAGCTCAAAATAAACAAAACGATCGCTGCCACCATTCCAGTCCCTGAATGACTTGCACCGATCAAATACCATCCTAAACGAGTATCTAGGGCCTGTAGAAGGCTAGAGACCCAAGAGAGCTGTAACTTAGCTTACAGTGCCCTCTTGTGTCATGTTGCACTAAAGCCGCAACATGATAAAAGAAACTACGGGAAACAGCGTTCCCCGGTACTGACTGTCTTAAGGGCATGTCAGTTTCCCCGTAAGAAAGGAGCGAAAGCCCAGAGAAGTGCGGCAGAAGGCTGTACTTCTCTGGCAAAGTCAAGAACAAGGTTAAAAACAATAGCAAAAAGTTTAGGGGTTGCCACATGGAAGGAAAATTCCCTACAATTACGAAATCTTTCCTAACACTCGCCCCTCCCAGACTATGGACAGGGGGAACTAATCCACCCCTGGATGAGTCTCTTGTTCAGGTCGGTTAAACATTCTGGACAACCCATCAGCATTGCTATGTTGGACACCTGGCCTATGCTCAATAGTGAAGTCGAAGCCTTGTAGACTTATGGACCACCTAAGCAACTTTGGATTCTCCCCCTTCATTTTCATTAGCCACTTTAACGGCTTATGGTCAGTTTGCACAGTGAAGTGGGTCCCATAGAGGTAGGGCCTCAGCTTCCTTAGGGCCCACACAACAGAGAAACATTCTTTCTCTACCGTGGACCATCTGAGCTCTCTGTCCTTAAGCTGGCGACTAATAAAACCGATAGGGTGTTCCTTACCCTTCTCATCTACTTGTGATAGTACAGCTCCTATCCCAGTGTCAGAGGCGTCCGTCTGCACGATAAAAGGTCTTTGATAATCAGGGGCCCTGAGCACAGGGGCCTGACACAAGGAGTCTTTTAAGCCATTGAAGGCCTTCTCACACTCGTCGGTCCAAGTTACCTTCTTGGGTTTCTTCGGAGTTGTGAGGGCAGTCAGAGGGGCAGCTATGGTACCATAGTCTGCCACAAAATTGCGGTAATACCCCGTGAGTCCTAAGAAGGCTCTCACTTGGGTTTGCGTAGTGGGGGTAGGCCAGTCTTGTACTGCTTGTACTTTACTGGGTAGAGGCTGTATCCTCCCTCCACCTACTTCATGTCCTCGGTAAACCACTGAGCCTTGTCCAATCTGGCATTTACTAGCCTTTATGGTCAAGTGGGCTTTCTGAAGAGCCTGGAGCACAATCCCGAGGTGTTTCACATGGTCTTCCCAGGTGGCACTGAAAACTGCTATATCGTCCAGATATGCAAGACAGAATTCGTCCAACCCATTCAACACATGATTCACAAGCCTCTGGAAAGTGGCAGGTGCATTCTTCAACCCGAACGGCATTACCCGGAATTGGTAAAGGCCGTCTGGAGTAGAAAATGCTGTCTTCTCCCTGGCATGTTCTGCTAGAGCTATTTGCCAATAGCCAGCAGTGAGGTCAAACGTGCTGAGGTACTTGGAGGCACCCAAAGTATCCACCAGCTCATCTGTTCGAGGCAAGGGGTGTGCATCTGTCTTGGTGACAGCATTCAGAGCCCTGTAATCCACGCAGAACCTCAATTCAGAAGTGCCTGCCTTTGGAACCAAGACCACAGGACTGGACCAAGGACTACTAGAGGGTTCAATCACCCCAAGGTCTAACATTTTGTTGACCTCGGTCTTAATATAAGACCGTACTTTATCTGACATCCTGTATCCCCTACTTTTGGTAGGTTCACTGTCTCCTGTGTCAATGTTATGTTTGCACCAAGGTGTCAAACCAGGCGACTGTGAGAACAGGGGGGAAAACTGCCTAAGCAAACTTTTCACCTCAGCCTGCTGATCAGAAGTCAGGTGAGGGGCCACTCGGACACCCTCAATGGAGCTATCTGAAGGACCGCTTTGGAACAGGTCGGGGAGAGGTTCTGACTCCTCTTCCTCAACGTCTGAAGCCAGTAGCAGTGCTGCGATTTCGACTCTTGGGACGAAAGCCTTCAGCCTATTCACGTGGAACACTTTTGGAGCCTGTCCAGGCCTTCCAAGGTCCACTAAATAGTTAACCTCACCCAGGGGCTCCACCACTGTGTAAGGGCCTGACCATTTGTCCTGTAAAGCTCGAGGCCTTATGGGATTCATGATCAGGACTTGCTGACCAGGTGTAAAGTTGATGAGGGAAGCTTTCTGGTCGTACCAATGTTTCACCAGCGCTTGCCCTGCCTTCAATTTATCACTAGCCAAGCCCATCAGAAGTACCATCCGTTTTCTGAGCCCTAGCACATAGTCAACTACATTGGTAGTAACAGGGGGAGTGGGCATCTCCCATCCCTCTTTGACGATGGCTAAGGGTCCCCGTACGGGATGACCGAACAGAAGTTCGAAGGGGCTGAAGCCAACACCCTCCTGTGGTACCTCTCGGTAGGCAAACAGTAAGCATGGTAAAAGAAGATCCCATTTTCTTCTCTGGGGCTCCTCCAGAGCCCCAATCATGCTCTTTAACGTTCTGTTGAAACGTTCCACCAGACCATTGGTCTGGGGGTGGTATGCAGAAGAGAACTTGTAGGTGACCCCACATTCTTTCCACATAGCCTGCATATACTTCGACATAAAGTTGCTGCCACGATCTGACACAACTTCTTTAGGGAAGCCAACCCTAGTAAATATGCCGAGTAAAGCTTTTGCAACTGACTTAGCAGTTACAGTTTTCAATGGGATGGCCTCAGGATACCTGGTTGCATGGTCGACCAGCACCAGGATAAACCTATTGCCCGAGGATGTTTGCGGGTCAAGGGGACCAACGATGTCGATCCCTACCCTTTCAAATGGTACCCCCACAACTGGGAGCGGTACCAACGGAGCTTGGATTGTCGTGCCAACCTTACCAGACAACTGGCAGGAGGCACAACTCCTGCAGTGACTTTCTACTTGCACCCCCATCTTGGGCCAGTAGAAGTGCATGGATAACCTTTGCTTGGTCCTCTTCATACCAAGGTGACCAGCAAGGGGAACTTCATGCGCCAACTGCAGGAGGAAGGGCCTAACAGCAAGGGGAACCACCAACCTCCTATGGTCTCCTTCTGTAGACTCTGTGGGCTCACTATACAGGAGTCCACCTTCCCAATAAATCCTATGCGTCCCAGGAGGTTCACCCTCAAGCTGGGAGCAGGCCTGTCTCCTTAGGCCTTCCAGAGATGGGCACTCATGTTGGCCTTTACTGAATTCGTCCCTATCAGGACCTCCTTCAACTAACAAGTCCTTTAATTCAGGATGATCGTTGGGGTCGAATACTTCAGGCATCGCCACTTCCTCGTCAGGCTCGGGCGATCGACCAACTTCCTCCACCGCAGTGGTAGGCGAGCTCGGGGGAATATTCTCTTTCCCCCGTCTTGACTTGTCGACTCCTTTCGCCTTGGGTTTCCCCTTCGGCTGGGGCGGCGTATTGGACTTGGCCAATGCTGCCCGTGCTTGAGACCGTGTGTAGGGTCTTTCGGCAGTGTCTCCTACGAGCCCTAAAGCTCTAAGATCATTGCCTAACAAGACCTTTCCCGGGACGTTTCTCGGAATGCTCACTGGAATCCTGACTGCTGTACCATTTAAAGTAAGATTTACAGGGATCACGGGAAACATACGGAGGGGGCCGTCAGCCAACTTAGTGGGCATCAGAGTAGCTCTGGCAACTTCCTCTGAGTCTACCAAGGTAGAATCCACTACAGTGTGACTGCACCCACTATCCCTAAGAGCTGGAGTATCTACTCCATTGATCAGCACACTGTCTTTAAAGTAGTGCTTGGTATTATCCGGAATCCTAGCATAGGCCTCTGCGACTTTAGGCTCCCAGGAACCCAGGGACACTAAAACTACCTCAGCCTCTATTCCGCTGGGAAATGAGTCTGAGGAGAAGGATGCTCCTGTAATCTCTTCTTCCTCGTAGGAGGAGAAGGCCAGATTAGCGGAGTGGACCCCCAAAGGTCTAACCTTACAACGGGGATCCCCCTTCACATGGTCAGTTGCTCCACAAGCAAAACAGGTTCCAATGGGTCTGTTTACATAGGGAGGCTTATTGTAACCGGAGTTCAGTTTCGGAGGCTGACCTCCACTACCCTGTGAGTTCTCTTGTGTCTTACCCTTGTTTTTCTTTTTGTGGCCCTTATGGGAAGAAGATTTAGCAGATTCCCCACCCTCCATATCTTTGGACTTTTTCCCTTCCTCCTGCTTACCAGGATGAGTTTTGTCCTTATGGGACACTCGATGTGACACCCATAAGTCTGCTGCAATGGCCAGCTTCTTAGGATCTATCTCCTTCGAATCGGCCAAATGCTGCTTAAGCTCCGGGGAAGAAGAAGCAAAAATGTGTTCCAGCATGACAAGATTTATCATGCCTTCGAAGGTAGAGACCTTATAGCCTTCGACCCAGCCAGTTAAGTTTTTCAAGGATTCAGCGACATAAGATACCCAAGTACCACCTTCCTTTTTCTTATACTCTCGAAAACGCTTTAAATATTGGGCCGGAGTCTTCCCAAACTTTAAAATGAGAGTTTGCTTTAACATTGCGAAATCAGCTCGCTCAGCCTTCGACATTTCCATGATGGCACTACAGCCAGAATGGGGCAGTCTACTGAGTAACCACGCAATTTTATCAGCATTGTCAACTTCTTGAACCTCGCATGCATACTCAAACGCATTCAGCCAGTCCATAATGTCATTCCTTTCCTCATACACACTGAGCAGATCTTTCGGAAACCGTGGATGAGAGGAGGCCCCAGACCCATGTCCAGGACCCTTGGATCCATTTGCAACCTGAAGCTTGGCCAGTTCCAACTGGTGATCCCTGTCTTTCTGTTTTTCTGCCTGTTCGATTTTTAGTTTGGCTATGCTGAATTCAAGCTCCTGCTGCCTAAACCGCAGCTCTTGCTTCTTGAATTCAAGCATAGCCTCCCCATCAGCACTGGCAGAGGAAACATTAGACATCTCGTCCTCCCTGTCCTCGTGGTCGCGGTGGATCAGTGCGGCGGCAGAACCGTCGGTTCTACCAGTGAGAGCAGCCCCACCACCTTCCGCACTGTCCTCAGAAGTGATAGCGTCAAGCTGCGCTTCTTGCCACGCCACGATTCTTTGGATCATTTCCAATTTCGTGCCTTGAGAGGAAACCCCTCTCTCCGCACACATCTTTTTTAGTGTTTCTGATTTAGAAGCATTCAAAGTTAACAAGGTACTTGTTTCCATACTGTTTGATAGGACAATGGCCTTTTTAAAGTTATACTATAACAATTCACTACGTGTACTGGTTGGAATAACCTGAAATGCCTTAGTTCGAGCGCAACACTGGATACCTTCAGTCGTATCCCACCGCTGTACACCAATTTGTTAAGACGGATTTCTGAACTCTGTCCTGGCGGCGCAGAAGTTCAGAAGGCCAACCTAATTACTTGGAACAGGGTAACCTCTGGACAAGCCAGACCAATCAAGGTAGCGATCGCGGCGGTCAAGACTAGGTCTCAAGAGGGGTGAGGGTGACTGAAAGCTCGCAATGAGCACACAAAGCAAGAGCGCTTACAAACTACTCCAAACAGTTGTTATATCAAAAATAGATACACATTTATTTTAAGGCCTTTAAAATAATGACCGTAGCGAGAAAATCACAATATCACAATACTAAGCCAACACATACCATATCCACACAATATATATACAAATACACAGTCGCAAGCGTTTAAAGCACGAAATATGTAGTCCACCTGAAAGGGAAGGAAAACAGGCAGTGCGATAATGCTTTCGACTCAGTTCGCCTTCATAGGCACCTAACTAGATGGAAGTCCGAGCCCTGCGAAGAGTGGAGCCTTGTGCTCAAAGTACCTGCACACGCTGGTGCCAACGGGCAAAAGGAGAAGCTCTTCGGAGGAAGTCAGGCAGTTCGGGTTAGTGCACAGCAGAAGAAGAACAGGTTCCGCAACTCAAGCGCAGCCTCCACAGCGGGCAGAAGCAGAGCGCGAGTACGGCAAAAGGGTGCTGTTTTTACACAGCAGGGAAAAGCAATGGGATACTGCAGGAGGGCGACCAGATCCTAGATATACTACTCACCGGTCCCCGAAGCAAGCAGACCCAGGCTTCTCCACGTTAGTTTCAGCAGCTGGCAGGTTCAGAAGAGCAGGGAACGCCTTGTAGTCGTGTAGAGCAAAAAGACGTCCCAATCGACGAAACCGGCACAGTTTGATGCCGCAGCAGGTCAACGGAGCGGCCGTGCGTACCTGAGTCAAAAGTACACTCCTCCCTTCAGACCTGGGAACGCCACGTGCACGAAGCGTGGGAGAGTGACAAGGACTCGAGATACTGCACAACCTGGCGGCGGTTACAGAGCAAGACTCCCTTGTAAGCTGGTCAGTCAACTGGATGGCCCAGAGACGCTTCCGAAGGCTTACTTGGCAGGAGATGGCTGAAGATGCCGGGAATAGCTGTTCCTGCTATTCCAAAGGTCGAAGCACCAGTACAGGCCTTCTGGTTCGATCAAGGAGGAAAGGGTTTCACAGGACGACAGCAGTGCAAAGGAGGATTCCTTCAGCGGGTCACCAGCGATTCCTCGGTCCAGCCTCGTGGTTGCAGGATACTTGGCTCCTGTATTCCTTCGTTCGTGAGAACTCAGGAGATCGACATGGTAGTGGTGTTTCCAGCCCCCTCTTATCCACGGTTCCCTTCGCGCCAAAACGGAGGGGAGCCAATGGGAGATCCGCTCATCAACACACATACCATACGTGGACCAATCACGGACCACGGTGGTCCCAGGCATTCACACCACCCTAGACTCTCTGGCACCCAGGATGTGTATTGGGACCAGACATCCCAGCCCACACCCTGGAGGCACACAAACGACATGTAGAAGCCCGCGAAAGCATCTGCGTTTCGCGGGAAAGTACATGCCCAAATAAGGAAGGCCCCGGGTCGCTCGACCTGGGGAAGGTGAAGGGAGCAAGACGGTCAGTGGACAGGACAAAGGAGCCTCGTGGTCTGGCCATTTTGGGAGCCAGGCCACCATTTTGGGTTCAGTGCGAAAAACGTGCTCAGAATGCCAAAAGGAGCTCAAAATAAACAAAACGATCGCTGCCACCATTCCAGTCCCTGAATGACTTGCACCGATCAAATACCATCCTAAACGAGTATCTAGGGCCTGTAGAAGGCTAGAGACCCAAGAGAGCTGTAACTTAGCTTACAGTGCCCTCTTGTGTCATGTTGCACTAAAGCCGCAACATGATAAAAGAAACTACGGGAAACAGCGTTCCCCGGTACTGACTGTCTTAAGGGCATGTCAGTTTCCCCGTAAGAAAGGAGCGAAAGCCCAGAGAAGTGCGGCAGAAGGCTGTACTTCTCTGGCAAAGTCAAGAACAAGGTTAAAAACAATAGCAAAAAGTTTAGGGGTTGCCACATGGAAGGAAAATTCCCTACAATTACGAAATCTTTCCTAACAGGTATTAGAAGCATTGAGATATCACATCTCATGCTATCGGAAGGATCTCAGGTTTGGTATTAGAAGCATTGAGATATCACATCTCATGCTATCAGAAGGGTCTCAGGATTGGAATGGGAAGGAGTTGGATATCACATCTCATGCTAAAGGGAGGGTCTCGGGTTTGGAAGGGGAAGGATTTGGATATCACATCTCATGTTATCGGAAGGATCTCAGGTTTGGTATTAGAAGTATTGAGATATCACATCTCATGCTATAGGAAGGGTCTCAGGATTGGAATGGGAAGGAGTTGGATATCACATCTCATGCTAAAGGAAGGGTCTCAGGTTTGGTAGAAGCATTGAGATATCACATCTCATGCTATAGGAAGGGTTTTAGGATTGGAATGGGAAGGACTTAGATATCACATATCATGCTATAGGGAGGGTTTCAGTTTTGATATTAGAAGCATTGAGATATCACATCTCATGCTATCGGAAGTGTCTCAGGATTGGAATGGGAAGGAGCTGGATATCACATCTCATGCTAAAGGAAGGGTCTCAGGTTTGGAACGGGAAGGAGTTGGATATCCGATCTCATGTTATAGGAAGGGTCTCAGGTTTGGTATAAGCATTGAGATATCACATCTCTGCTATCGGAAGTGTCTCAGGATTGGAATGGGAAGGAATTGGATATCCCATCTCATGTTATAGGACGGGTCTCAGGATTGTTATTAGAATCATTGAGATATCATATTGCATGCTGTAGGAAGGGTCTAAGGATTGGAATGGGAAGGACTTGGGTATCACATCTCATGCTATAGGAAGGGTCTCAGGTTTGGTATAAGCATTGAGATATCAAATCTCATGCTATAGGAAGGGTCTCAGGATTGGAATGGAAGGAGTTGGATATCACATCTCATGTTATAGGAAGGATCTCAGGTTTGGTATTAGAAGCATTGAGACATCACATCTCATGCTATAGGAAGTGTCTCAGGATTGGAATGGGAAGGACTTGGATATCACATCTCATGCTATAGGGAGGGTCTCAAGTTTGATATTAGAAGCATTGAGATATCACATCTCATGCTATAGGAAGGGTCTCAGGATTGGAATGGGAAGGAGTTGGATATCACATCTCATGCTATAGGAAGGGTCTCAGGTTTGGTATAAGCATTGAGATATCACATCTCATGCTATAGGAAGGATCTCTGGATTGGAATGGGAAGGAGTTGGATATCCCATCTCATGTTATAGGAAGAGTCTCAGGTTTGGTATTAGAAGCATTGAGATATCACATCTCATGCTATAGGAAGTGTCTCAGGATTGGAATGGGAAGGACTTGGATATCACATCTCATGCTATAGGGAGGGTCTCAAGTTTGATATTAGAAGCATTGAGATATCACATCTCATGCTATAGGAAGGGTCTCAGGATTGGAATGGGAAGGAGTTGGATATCACATCTCATGCTATAGGAAGGGTCTCAGGTTTGGTATAAGCAGTGAGATATCACATCTCATGCTATAGGAAGTGTCAGAATTGGAAGGGGAAGGATTTGGATATCACATCTCATGTTATAGGAAGGATCTCAGGTTTGGTATTAGAAGCATTGAGATATCACATCTCATGCTATCGGAAGGATCTCAGGTTTGGTATTAGAAGCATTGAGATATCACATCTCATGCTATCAGAAGGGTCTCAGGATTGGAATGGGAAAGAGTTGGATATCACATCTCATGCTAAAGGGAGGGTCTCAGGTTTGGAAGGGGAAGGATTTGGATATCACATCTCATGTTATCGGAAGGATTTCAGGTTTGGTATTAGAAGTATTGAGATATCACATCTCATGCTATAGGAAGGGTCTCAGGATTGGAATGGGAAGGAGTTGGATATCACATCTCATGCTAAAGGAAGGGTCTCAGGTTTGGTAGAAGCATTGAGATATCACATCTCATGCTATAGGAAGGGTCTCAGGATTGGAATTGGAAGGACTTAGATATCACATATCATGCTATAGGGAGGGTTTCTGTTTTGATATTAGAAGCATTGAGATATCACATCTCATGCTAAAGGGAGGGTCTCAGGATTGGAATGGGAAGGAGCTGGATATCACATCTCATGCTAAAGGAAGGGTCTCAGGTTTGGAACGGGAAGGAGTTGGATATCCGATCTCATGTTATAGGAAGGGTCTAAGGTCTGGTATAAGCATTGAGATATCACATCTCTGCTATCGGAAGTGTCTCAGGATTGGAATGGGAAGGAGTTGGATATCCCATCTCATGTTATAGGAAGGGTCTCAGGTTTGGTATAAGCATTGAGATATCACATCTCATGCTATAGGAAGGGTCTCAGGATTGGAATGGGAAGGAGTTGGATATCACATCTCATGCTATAGGAAGGGTCTCAGGTTTGGTATAAGCATTGAGATATCACATCTCATGCTATAGGAAGGGTCTCAGGATTGGAATGGGAAGGAGTTGTATATGACATCTCATGCCGTAGGAAGGGTCTCAGGTTTGGTATAAGCATTGAGATATCACATCTCATGCTATAGGAAGGGTCTCAGGATTGGAATGGGAAGGAGTTGGATATCACATCTCATGCTATAGGAAGGGTCTCAGGTTTGGTATAAGCATTGAGAAATCACATCTCATGCTATAGGAAGGGTCTCAGGATTGGAATGGGAAGGAGTTGTATATGACATCTCATGCCGTAGGAAGGGTCTCAGGTTTGGTATAAGCATTGAGATATCACATCTCTGCTATCGGAAGGGTCTCAGGATTGGAATGGGAAGGAATTGGATATCCCATCTCATGTTATAGGAAGAGTCTCAGGTTTGGTATTAGAAGCATTGAGATATCACATCTCATGCTATAGGAAGTGTCTCAGGATTGGAATGGGAAGGACTTGGATATCACATCTCATGCTATAGGGAGGCTCTCAAGTTTGATATTAGAAGCATTGAGATATCACATCTCATGCTATAGGAAGGGTCTCAGGATTGGAATGGGAAGGAGTTGGATATCACATCTCATGCTATAGGAAGGGTCTCAGGTTTGGTATAAGCAGTGAGATATCACATCGCATGCTGTAGGAAGGGTCTCAGGTTTGGTATTAGAAGCATTGAGATATCACATCTCATGCTATAGGAAGGATCTCAGGTTTGGTATTAGAAGTATTGAGATATCACATCTCATGCTATAGGAAGGGTCTCAGGATTGGAATGGGAAGGAGTTGGATATCACATCTCATGCTAAAGGAAGGGTCTCAGGTTTGGTAGAAGCATTGAGATATCACATCTCATGCTATAGGAAGGGTCTCAGGATTGGAATGGGAAGGACTTAGATATCACATATCATGCTATAGGGAGGGTCTCAGTTTTGATATTAGAAGCATTGAGATATCACATCTCATGCTATCGGAAGTGTCTCACGATTGGAATGGGAAGGAGCTGGATATCACATCTCATGCTAAAGGAAGAGTCTCAGGATTGAAACGGGAAGGAGTTGGAGATCACATCTCATGTTATAGGAAGGGTCTCAGGTTTGGTATAAGCATTGAGATATCACATCTCTGCTATCGGAAGTGTCTCAGGATTGGAAATGGAAGGAGTTGGATATCCCATCTCATGTTATAGGACGGGTCTCAGGTTTGTTATTAGAATCATTGAGATATCATATTGCATGCTGTAGGAAGGGTCTAAGGATTGGAATGGAAAGGACTTGGATATCACATCTCATGCTATAGATAGGCTCTCAGGTTTGGAAAGGGAAGGAGTTGGATATCACATTTCATGTTAGAGGAAGGATCTCAGGTTTGGTATTAGAGGCATTGAGATATCATATTGCATGCTGTAGGAAGGGTCTAAGGATTGGAATGGGAAGGACTTGGATATCACATCTCATGCTATAGGAAGGGTCTCAGGTTGGAATGGGAAGGAGTTGGATATCACATCTCATGTTAAAGGGAGGGTCTCAGAATTGGAAGGGGAAGGATTTGGATATCACATCTCATGTTATGGGAAGGATCTCAGGTTTGGTATTAGAAGCATTGAGATATCACATCTCATGCTATCGGAAGGATCTCAGGTTTGGTATTAGAAGCATTGAGATATCACATCTCATGCTATCAGAAGGGTCTCAGGATTGGAATGGGAAGGAGATGGATATCACATATGCTAAAGGGAGGGTCTCAGGTTTGGAAGGGGAAGGATTTGGATATCACATCTCATGTTATCGGAAAGGATCTCAGGTTTGGTATTAGAAGTATTGCGATATCACATCTCATGCTATAGGAAGTGTCTCAGGATTGGAATGGGAAGGAGCTGGATATCACATCTCATGCTAAAGGAAGGATCTCAGGTTTGGTATTAGAAGCATTGAGATATCACATCTCATGCTATCAGAAGGGTCTCAGGATTGGAATGGGAAGGAGATGGATATCACATATGCTAAAGGGAGGGTCTCAGGATTGGAATGGGAAGGAGTTGGATATCACATCTCATGCTAAAGGAAGGGTCTCAGGTTTGGTAGAAGCATTGAGATATCACATCTCATGCTATAGGAAGTGTCTCAGGATTGGAATGGGAAGGAGCTGGATATCACATCTCATGCTAAAGGAAGGGTCTCAGGTTTGGAACGGGAAGGAGTTGGATATCCGATCTCATGTTATAGGAAGGGTCTAAGGTCTGGTATAAGCATTGAGATATCACATCTCTGCTATCGGAAGTGTCTCAGGATTGGAATGGGAAGGAGTTGGATATCCGATCTCATGCTATCGGAAGGATCTCAGGTTTGGTATTAGAAGCATTGAGATATCACATCTCATGCTATAGGAAGGGTCTCAGGATTGGAATGGGAAGGACTTAGATATCACATATCATGCGATAGGGAGGGTTTCCGTTTTGATATTAGAAGCATTGAGATATCACATCTCATGCTATCGGAAGTGTCTCAGGATTGGAATGGGAAGGAGCTGGATATCACATCTCATGCTAAAGGAAGGGTCTCAGGTTTGGAACGGGAAGGAGTTGGATATCCGATCTCATGTTATAGGAAGGGTCTAAGGTCTGGTATAAGCATTGAGATATCACATCTCTGCTATCGGAAGTGTCTCAGGATTGGAATGGGAAGGAGTTGGATATCCCATCTCATGTTATAGGAAGGGTCTCAGGTTTGGTATAAGCATTGAGATATCACATCTCATGCTATAGGAAGGGTCTCAGGATTGGAATGGGAAGGAGTTGGATATCACATCTCATGCTATAGGAAGGGTCTCAGGTTTGGTATAAGCATTGAGATATCACATCTCATGCTATAGGAAGGGTCTCAGGATTGGAATGGGAAGGAGTTGTATATGACATCTCATGCCGTAGGAAGGGTCTCAGGTTTGGTATAAGCATTGAGATATCACATCTCATGCTATACTAAGGGTCTCAGGATTGGAATGGGAAGGAGTTGGATATCACATCTCATGCTATAGGAAGGGTCTCAGGTTTGGTATAAGCATTGAGATATCACATCTCTGCTATCGGAAGGGTCTCAGGATTGGAATGGGAAGGAGTTGGATATCCCATCTCATGTTATAGGAAGAGTCTCAGGTTTGGTATTAGAAGCATTGAGATATCACATCTCATGCTATAGGAAGTGTCTCAGGATTGGAATGGGAAGGACTTGGATATCACATCTCATGCTATAGGAAGTGTCTCAGGATTGGAATGGGAAGGAGTTGGATATCACATCTCATGTTATAGGAAGGATCTCAGGTTTGATATAAGAATTGAGATATCACATCTCTGCTATCGGAAGGGTCTCAGGATTGGAATGGGAAGGAGTTGGATATTCCAATCTCATGTTATAGGAAGGGTCTCAGGTTTGGTATTAGAAGCATTGAGATATCACATCTCATGCTATCGGAAGGATCTCAGGTTTGGTATAAGAAGCATTGAGATATCACATCTCATGCTATCAGAAGGGTCTCAGGATTGGAATGGGAAGGAGATGGATATCACATCTCATGCTAAAGGGAGGGTCTCAGGTTTGGAAGGGGAAGGATTTGGATATCACATCTCATGTTATCGGAAGGATCTCAGGTTTGGTATTAGAAGTATTGAGATATCACATCTCATGCTATAGGAAGGGTCTCAGGATTGGAATGGGAAGGAGTTGGATATCACATCTCATGCTAAAGGAAGGGTCTCAGGTTTGGTAGAAGCATTGAGATATCACATCTCATGCTATAGGAAGGGTCTCGGGATTGGAATGGGAAGGACTTAGATATCACATATCATGCTATAGGGAGGGTTTCCGTTTTGATATTAGAATCATTGAGATATCACATCTCATGCTATCGGAAGTGTCTCAGGATTGGAATGGGAAGGAGCTGGATATCACATCTCATGCTAAAGGAAGGGTCTCAGGTTTGGAACTGGAAGGAGTTGGATATCCGATCTCATGTTATAGGAAGGGTCTAAGGTCTGGTATAAGCATTGAGATATCACATCTCTGCTATCGGAAGTGTCTCAGGATTGGAATGGGAAGGAGTTGGATATCCCATCTCATGTTATAGGAAGGGTCTCAGGTTTGGTATAAGCATTGAGATATCACATCTCATGCTATAGGAAGGGTCTCAGGATTGGAATGGGAAGGAGTTGGATATCACATCTCATGCTATAGGAAGGGTCTCAGGTTTGGTATAAGCATTGAGATATCACATCTCATGCCATAGGAAGGGTCTCAGGATTGGAATGGGAAGGAGTTGTATATGACATCTCATGCCGTAGGAAGGGTCTCAGGTTTGGTATAAGCATTGAGATATCACATCTCATGCTATAGGAAGGGTCTCAGGATTGGAATGGGAAGGAGTTGGATATCACATCTCATGCTATAGGAAGGGTCTCAGGTTTGGTATAAGCATTGAGATATCACATCTCATGCTATAGGAAGGGTCTCAGGATTGGAATGGGAAGGAGTTGTATATGACATCTCATGCCGTAGGAAGGGTCTCAGGTTTGGTATAAGCATTGAGATATCACATCTCTGCTATCGGAAGGGTCTCAGGATTGGAATGGGAAGGAGTTGGATATCCCATCTCATGTTATAGGAAGAGTCTCAGGTTTGGTATTAGAAGCATTGAGATATCACATCTCATGCTATAGGAAGGGTCTCAGGATTGGAATGGGAAGGAGTTAGATATCACATCTCATGCTATAGGAAGGGTCTCAGGTTTGGTATAAGCAGTGAGATATCACATCTCATGCTATAGGAAGTGTCTCAGGATTGGAATGGGAAGGAGTTGGATATCACATCTCATGTTATAGGAAGGATCTCAGGTTTGGTATAAGAATTGAGATATCACATCTCTGCTATCGGAAGGGTCTCAGGATTGGAATGGGAAGGAGTTGGATATTCCAATCTCATGTTATAGGAAGGGTCTCAGGTTTGGTATTAGAAGCATTGAGATATCACATCTCATGCTATCGGAAGGATCTCAGGTTTGGTATTAGAAGCATTGAGATATCACATCTCATGCTATCAGAAGGGTCTCAGGATTGGAATGGGAAGGAGATGGATATCACATCTCATGCTAAAGGGAGGGTCTCAGGTTTGGAAGGGGAAGGATTTGGATATCACATCTCATGTTATCGGAAGGATCTCAGGTTTGATATTAGAAGTATTGAGATATCACATCTCATGCTATAGGAAGTGTCTCAGGATTGGAATGGGAAGGACTTGGATATCACATCTCATGCTATCGGAAGGATCTCAGGTTTGGTATTAGAAGTATTGAGATATCACATCTCATGCTAAAGGAAGGGTCTCAGGTTTGGTAGAAGCATTGAGATATCACATCTCATGCTATAGGAAGGGTCTCAGGATTGGAATGGGAAGGACTTAGATATCACATATCATGCTATAGGGAGGGTTTCCGTTTTGATATTAGAAGCATTGAGATATCACATCTCATGCTATCGGAAGTGTCTCAGGATTGGAATGGGAAGGAGCTGGATATCACATCTCATGCTAAAGGAAGGGTCTCAGGTTTGGAACGGGAAGGAGTTGGATATCCGATCTCATGTTATAGGAAGGGTCTAAGGTCTGGTATAAGCATTGAGATATCACATCTCTGCTATCGGAAGTGTCTCAGGATTGGAATGGGAAGGAGTTGGATATCCCATCTCATGTTATAGGAAGGGTCTCAGGTTTGGTATAAGCATTGAGATATCACATCTCATGCTATAGGAAGGGTCTCAGGATTGGAATGGGAAGGAGTTGGATATCACATCTCATGCTATAGGAAGGGTCTCAGGTTTGGTATAAGCATTGAGATATCACATCTCATGCTATAGGAAGGGTCTCAGGATTGGAATGGGAAGGAGTTGTATATGACATCTCATGCCGTAGGAAGGGTCTCAGGTTTGGTATAAGCATTGAGATATCACATCTCATGCTATAGGAAGGGTCTCAGGATTGGAATGGGAAGGAGTTGGATATCACATCTCATGCTATAGGAAGGGTCTCAGGTTTGGTATAAGCATTGAGATATCACATCTCATGCTATAGGAAGGGTCTCAGGATTGGAATGGGAAGGAGTTGTATATGACATCTCATGCCGTAGGAAGGGTCTCAGGTTTGGTATAAGCATTGAGATATCACATCTCTGCTATCGGAAGGGTCTCAGGATTGGAATGGGAAGGAGTTGGATATCCCATCTCATGTTATAGGAAGAGTCTCAGGTTTGGTATTAGAAGCATTGAGATATCACATCTCATGCTATAGGAAGTGTCTCAGGATTGGAATGGGAAGGACTTGGATATCACATCTCATGCTATAGGGAGGCTCTCAAGTTTGATATTAGAAGCATTGAGATATCACATCTCATGCTATAGGAAGGGTCTCAGGATTGGAATGGGAAGGAGTTGGATATCACAGCTCATGCTATTGGAAGGGTCTCAGGTTTGGTATAAGCAGTGAGATATCACATCTCATGCTATAGGAAGTGTCTCAGGATTGGAATGGGAAGGAGTTGGATATCACATCTCATGTTATAGGAAGGATCTCAGGTTTGGTATAAGAATTGAGATATCACATCTCTGCTATCGGAAGGGTCTCAGGATTGGAATGGGAAGGAGTTGGATATTCCAATCTCATGTTATAGGAAGGGTCTCAGGTTTGGTATTAGAAGCATTGAGATATCACATCTCATGCTATAGGAAGGGTCTCAGGATTGGAATGGGAAGGACTTGGATATCACATCTCATGCTATAGGGAGGGTCTCAAGTTTGATATTAGAAGCATTGAGATATTACATCTCATGATATCGGAAGGGTCTCAGGATTGGAATGGGAAGGAGTTGGATATCACATCTCATGATAAAGGAAGGGTCTAAGGTTTGGAAGGGGAAGGATTTGGATATCACATCTCATGTTATAGGACGGGTCTCAGGTTTGGTATTAGAAGCATTGAGATATCAAGTCTCATGGTATAGAAAGGGGATCAGAATTGGAATGGGAAGGAGTTGGATGTCACAACTCAAGCTATAGGAAGGGTCTCAGGATTGGAATGGGAAGGACTTGGATATCACATCTCATGCTATAGGGAGGGTCTCAAGTTTGATATTAGAAGCATTGAGATATCACATCTCATGATATCGGAAGGGTCTCAGGATTGGAATGGGAAGGAGTTGGATATCACATCTCATGATAAAGGAAGGGTCTAAGGTTTGGAAGGGGAAGGATTTGGATATCACATCTCATGTTATAGGACGGGTCTCAGGTTTGGTATTAGAAGCATTGAGATATCAAGTCTCATGGTATAGGAAGGGGCTCAGAATTGGAATGGGAAGGAGTTGGATATCAAGTCTCATGGTATAGGAAGGGGCTCAGAATTGGAATGGGAAGGAGTTGGATATCACATCTCATGCTAAAGGGAGGGTCTCAGGTTTGGAAGGGGAAGGATTTGGATATCACATCTCATGTTATAGGAAGGATCTCAGGTTTGGTATTAGTAGCATTGAGATATCACATCTCATGCTATCGGAAGTATCTCAGGTTTGGTATTAGAGGCATTGAGATATCACATCTCATGCTATCTATCATAAGGGTCTCAGGATTGGAATGGGAAGGAGTTGGATATCACATCTCATGCTAAAGGGAGGGTCTCAGGTTTGGAAGGGGAAGGATTTGGATATCACATCACATGTTATAAGAAGGATCTCAGGTTTGGTATTAGAAGCATTGAGATATCACATCTCATGCTATCGGAAGTGTCTCAGGATTGGAATGGGAAGGAGCTGGATATCACATCTCATGCTAAAGGAAGGGTCTCAGGTTTGGAACGGGAAGGAGTTGGATATCCGATCTCATGTTATAGGAAGGGTCTCAGGTTTGGTATAAGCATTGAGATATCACATCTCTGCTATCGGAAGTGTCTCAGGATTGGAATGGGAAGGAATTGGATATCCCATCTCATGTTATAGGACGGGTCTCAGGATTGTTATTAGAATCATTGAGATATCATATTGCATGCTGTAGGAAGGGTCTAAGGATTGGAATGGGAAGGACTTGGGTATCACATCTCATGCTATAGGAAGGGTCTCAGGTTTGGTATAAGCATTGAGATATCAAATCTCATGCTATAGGAAGGGTCTCAGGATTGGAATGGAAGGAGTTGGATATCACATCTCATGTTATAGGAAGGATCTCAGGTTTGGTATTAGAAGCATTGAGACATCACATCTCATGCCATAGGAAGTGTCTCAGGATTGGAATGGGAAGGACTTGGATATCACATCTCATGCTATAGGGAGGGTCTCAAGTTTGATATTAGAAGCATTGAGATATCACATCTCATGCTATAGGAAGGGTCTCAGGATTGGAATGGGAAGGAGTTGGATATCACATCTCATGCTATAGGAAGGGTCTCAGGTTTGGTATAAGCATTGAGATATCACATCTCATGCTATAGGAAGGATCTCAGGATTGGAATGGGAAGGAGTTGTATATGACATCTCATGCCGTAGGAAGGGTCTCAGGTTTGGTATAAGCATTGAGATATCACATCTCTGCTATCGGAAGGGTCTCAGGATTGGAATGGGAAGGAGTTGGATATCCCATCTCATGTTATAGGAAGAGTCTCAGGTTTGGTATTAGAAGCATTGAGATATCACATCTCATGCTATAGGAAGTGTCTCAGGATTGGAATGGGAAGGACTTGGATATCACATCTCATGCTATAGGAAGGGTCTCAAGTTTGATATTAGAAGCATTGAGATATCACATCTCATGCTATAGGAAGGGTCTCAGGATTGGAATGGGAAGGAGTTGGATATCACATCTCATGCTATAGGAAGGGTCTCAGGTTTGGTATAAGCAGTGAGATATCACATCTCATGCTATAGGAAGTGTCAGAATTGGAAGGGGAAGGATTTGGATATCACATCTCATGTTATAGGAAGGATCTCAGGTTTGGTATTAGAAGCATTGAGATATCACATCTCATGCTATCGGAAGGATCTCAGGTTTGGTATTAGAAGCATTGAGATATCACATCTCATGCTATCAGAAGGGTCTCAGGATTGGAATGGGAAAGAGTTGGATATCACATCTCATGCTAAAGGGAGGGTCTCAGGTTTGGAAGGGGAAGGATTTGGATATCACATCTCATGTTATCGGAAGGATTTCAGGTTTGGTATTAGAAGTATTGAGATATCACATCTCATGCTATAGGAAGGGTCTCAGGATTGGAATGGGAAGGAGTTGGATATCACATCTCATGCTAAAGGAAGGGTCTCAGGTTTGGTAGAAGCATTGAGATATCACATCTCATGCTATAGGAAGGGTCTCAGGATTGGAATGGGAAGGACTTAGATATCACATATCATGCTATAGGGAGGGTTTCTGTTTTGATATTAGAAGCATTGAGATATCACATCTCAAGCTAAAGGGAGGGTCTCAGGATTGGAATGGGAAGGAGCTGGATATCACATCTCATGCTAAAGGAAGGGTCTCAGGTTTGGAACGGGAAGGAGTTGGATATCCGATCTCATGTTATAGGAAGGGTCTAAGGTCTGGTATAAGCATTGAGATATCACATCTCTGCTATCGGAAGTGTCTCAGGATTGGAATGGGAAGGAGTTGGATATCCCATCTCATGTTATAGGAAGGGTCTCAGGTTTGGGATAAGCATTGAGATATCACATCTCATGCTATAGGAAGGGTCTCAGGATTGGAATGGGAAGGAGTTGGATATCACATCTCATGCTATAGGAAGGGTCTCAGGTTTGGTATAAGCATTGAGATATCACATCTCATGCTATAGGAAGGGTCTCAGGATTGGAATGGGAAGGAGTTGTATATGACATCTCATGCCGTAGGAAGGGTCTCAGGTTTGGTATAAGCATTGAGATATCACATCTCATGCTATAGGAAGGGTCTCAGGATTGGAATGGGAAGGAGTTGGATATCACATCTCATGCTATAGGAAGGGTCTCAGGTTTGGTATAAGCATTGAGAAATCACATCTCATGCTATAGGAAGGGTCTCAGGATTGGAATGGGAAGGAGTTGTATATGACATCTCATGCCGTAGGAAGGGTCTCAGGTTTGGTATAAGCATTGAGATATCACATCTCTGCTATCGGAAGGGTCTCAGGATTGGAATGGGAAGGAATTGGATATCCCATCTCATGTTATAGGAAGAGTCTCAGGTTTGGTATTAGAAGCATTGAGATATCACATCTCATGCTATAGGAAGTGTCTCAGGATTGGAATGGGAAGGACTTGGATATCACATCTCATGCTATAGGGAGGCTCTCAAGTTTGATATTAGAAGCATTGAGATATCACATCTCATGCTATAGGAAGGGTCTCAGGATTGGAATGGGAAGGAGTTGGATATCACATCTCATGCTATAGGAAGGGTCTCAGGTTTGGTATAAGCAGTGAGATATCACATCGCATGCTGTAGGAAGGGTCTCAGGTTTGGTATTAGAAGCATTGAGATATCACATCTCATGCTATAGGAAGGATCTCAGGTTTGGTATTAGAAGTATTGAGATATCACATCTCATGCTATAGGAAGGGTCTCAGGATTGGAATGGGAAGGAGTTGGATATCACATCTCATGCTAAAGGAAGGGTCTCAGGTTTGGTAGAAGCATTGAGATATCACATCTCATGCTATAGGAAGGGTCTCAGGATTGGAATGGGAAGGACTTAGATATCACATATCATGCTATAGGGAGGGTCTCAGTTTTGATATTAGAAGCATTGAGATATCACATCTCATGCTATCGGAAGTGTCTCACGATTGGAATGGGAAGGAGCTGGATATCACATCTCATGCTAAAGGAAGAGTCTCAGGATTGGAACGGGAAGGAGTTGGAGATCACATCTCATGTTATAGGAAGGGTCTCAGGTTTGGTATAAGCATTGAGATATCACATCTCTGCTATCGGAAGTGTCTCAGGATTGGAAATGGAAGGAGTTGGATATCCCATCTCATGTTATAGGACGGGTCTCAGGTTTGTTATTAGAATCATTGAGATATCATATTGCATGCTGTAGGAAGGGTCTAAGGATTGGAATGGAAAGGACTTGGATATCACATCTCATGCTATAGATAGGCTCTCAGGTTTGGAAAGGGAAGGAGTTGGATATCACATTTCATGTTAGAGGAAGGATCTCAGGTTTGGTATTAGAGGCATTGAGATATCATATTGCATGCTGTAGGAAGGGTCTAAGGATTGGAATGGGAAGGACTTGGATATCACATCTCATGCTATAGGAAGGGTCTCAGGTTGGAATGGGAAGGAGTTGGATATCACATCTCATGTTAAAGGGAGGGTCTCAGAATTGGAAGGGGAAGGATTTGGATATCACATCTCATGTTATGGGAAGGATCTCAGGTTTGGTATTAGAAGCATTGAGATATCACATCTCATGCTATCGGAAGGATCTCAGGTTTGGTATTAGAAGCATTGAGATATCACATCTCATGCTATCAGAAGGGTCTCAGGATTGGAATGGGAAGGAGATGGATATCACATATGCTAAAGGGAGGGTCTCAGGTTTGGAAGGGGAAGGATTTGGATATCACATCTCATGTTATCGGAAAGGATCTCAGGTTTGGTATTAGAAGTATTGCGATATCACATCTCATGCTATAGGAAGTGTCTCAGGATTGGAATGGGAAGGAGCTGGATATCACATCTCATGCTAAAGGAAGGATCTCAGGTTTGGTATTAGAAGCATTGAGATATCACATCTCATGCTATCAGAAGGGTCTCAGGATTGGAATGGGAAGGAGATGGATATCACATATGCTAAAGGGAGGGTCTCAGGATTGGAATGGGAAGGAGTTGGATATCACATCTCATGCTAAAGGAAGGGTCTCAGGTTTGGTAGAAGCATTGAGATATCACATCTCATGCTATAGGAAGTGTCTCAGGATTGGAATGGGAAGGAGCTGGATATCACATCTCATGCTAAAGGAAGGGTCTCAGGTTTGGAACGGGAAGGAGTTGGATATCCGATCTCATGTTATAGGAAGGGTCTAAGGTCTGGTATAAGCATTGAGGTATCACATCTCTGCTATCGGAAGTGTCTCAGGATTGGAATGGGAAGGAGTTGGATATCCGATCTCATGCTATCGGAAGGATCTCAGGTTTGGTATTAGAAGCATTGAGATATCACATCTCATGCTATAGGAAGGGTCTCAGGATTGGAATGGGAAGGACTTAGATATCACATATCATGCGATAGGGAGGGTTTCCGTTTTGATATTAGAAGCATTGAGATATCACATCTCATGCTATCGGAAGTGTCTCAGGATTGGAACGGGAAGGAGTTGGATATCCGATCTCATGTTATAGGAAGGGTCTAAGGTCTGGTATAAGCATTGAGATATCACATCTCTGCTATCGGAAGTGTCTCAGGATTGGAATGGGAAGGAGTTGGATATCCCATCTCATGTTATAGGAAGGGTCTCAGGTTTGGTATAAGCATTGAGATATCACATCTCATGCTATAGGAAGGGTCTCAGGATTGGAATGGGAAGGAGTTGGATATCACATCTCATGCTATAGGAAGGGTCTCAGGTTTGGTATAAGCATTGAGATATCACATCTCATGCTATAGGAAGGGTCTCAGGATTGGAATGGGAAGGAGTTGTATATGACATCTCATGCCGTAGGAAGGGTCTCAGGTTTGGTATAAGCATTGAGATATCACATCTCATGCTATACTAAGGGTCTCAGGATTGGAATGGGAAGGAGTTGGATATCACATCTCATGCTATAGGAAGGGTCTCAGGTTTGGTATAAGCATTGAGATATCACATCTCTGCTATCTGAAGGGTCTCAGGATTGGAATGGGAAGGAGTTGGATATCCCATCTCATGTTATAGGAAGAGTCTCAGGTTTGGTATTAGAAGCATTGAGATATCACATCTCATGCTATAGGAAGTGTCTCAGGATTGGAATGGGAAGGACTTGGATATCACATCTCATGCTATAGGAAGTGTCTCAGGATTGGAATGGGAAGGAGTTGGATATCACATCTCATGCTAAAGGAAGGGTCTCAGGTTTGGAACGGGAAGGAGTTGGATATCCGATCTCATGTTATAGGAAGGGTCTAAGGTCTGGTATAAGCATTGAGATATCACATCTCTGCTATCGGAAGTGTCTCAGGATTGGAATGGGAAGGAGTTGGATATCCCATCTCATGTTATAGGAAGGGTCTCAGGTTTGGTATAAGCATTGAGATATCACATCTCATGCTATAGGAAGGGTCTCAGGATTGGAATGGGAAGGAGTTGGATATCACATCTCATGCTATAGGAAGGGTCTCAGGTTTGGTATAAGCATTGAGATATCACATCTCATGCTATAGGAAGGGTCTCAGGATTGGAATGGGAAGGAGTTGTATATGACATCTCATGCCGTAGGAAGGGTCTCAGGTTTGGTATAAGCATTGAGATATCACATCTCATGCTATACTAAGGGTCTCAGGATTGGAATGGGAAGGAGTTGGATATCACATCTCATGCTATAGGAAGGGTCTCAGGTTTGGTATAAGCATTGAGATATCACATCTCTGCTATCTGAAGGGTCTCAGGATTGGAATGGGAAGGAGTTGGATATCCCATCTCATGTTATAGGAAGAGTCTCAGGTTTGGTATTAGAAGCATTGAGATATCACATCTCATGCTATAGGAAGTGTCTCAGGATTGGAATGGGAAGGACTTGGATATCACATCTCATGCTATAGGAAGTGTCTCAGGATTGGAATGGGAAGGAGTTGGATATCACATCTCATGTTATAGGAAGGATCTCAGGTTTGATATAAGAATTGAGATATCACATCTCTGCTATCGGAAGGGTCTCAGGATTGGAATGGGAAGGAGTTGGATATTCCAATCTCATGTTATAGGAAGGGTCTCAGGTTTGGTATTAGAAGCATTGAGATATCACATCTCATGCTATCGGAAGGATCTCAGGTTTGGTATAAGAAGCATTGAGATATCACATCTCATGCTATCAGAAGGGTCTCAGGATTGGAATGGGAAGGAGATGGATATCACATCTCATGCTAAAGGGAGGGTCTCAGGTTTGGAAGGGGAAGGATTTGGATATCACATCTCATGTTATCGGAAGGATCTCAGGTTTGGTATTAGAAGTATTGAGATATCACATCTCATGCTATAGGAAGGGTCTCAGGATTGGAATGGGAAGGAGTTGGATATCACATCTCATGCTAAAGGAAGGGTCTCAGGTTTGGTAGAAGCATTGAGATATCACATCTCATGCTATAGGAAGGGTCTCGGGATTGGAATGGGAAGGACTTAGATATCACATATCATGCTATAGGGAGGGTTTCAGTTTTGATATTAGAATCATTGAGATATCACATCTCATGCTATCGGAAGTGTCTCAGGATTGGAATGGGAAGGAGCTGGATATCACATCTCATGCTAAAGGAAGGGTCTCAGGTTTGGAACTGGAAGGAGTTGGATATCCGATCTCATGTTATAGGAAGGGTCTAAGGTCTGGTATAAGCATTGAGATATCACATCTCTGCTATCGGAAGTGTCTCAGGATTGGAATGGGAAGGAGTTGGATATCCCATCTCATGTTATAGGAAGGGTCTCAGGTTTGGTATAAGCATTGAGATATCACATCTCATGCTATAGGAAGGGTCTCAGGATTGGAATGGGAAGGAGTTGGATATCACATCTCATGCTATAGGAAGGGTCTCAGGTTTGGTATAAGCATTGAGATATCACATCTCATGCCATAGGAAGGGTCTCAGGATTGGAATGGGAAGGAGTTGTATATGACATCTCATGCCGTAGGAAGGGTCTCAGGTTTGGTATAAGCATTGAGATATCACATCTCATGCTATAGGAAGGGTCTCAGGATTGGAATGGGAAGGAGTTGGATATCACATCTCATGCTATAGGAAGGGTCTCAGGTTTGGTATAAGCATTGAGATATCACATCTCATGCTATAGGAAGGGTCTCAGGATTGGAATGGGAAGGAGTTGTATATGACATCTCATGCCGTAGGAAGGGTCTCAGGTTTGGTATAAGCATTGAGATATCACATCTCTGCTATCGGAAGGGTCTCAGGATTGGAATGGGAAGGAGTTGGATATCCCATCTCATGTTATAGGAAGAGTCTCAGGTTTGGTATTAGAAGCATTGAGATATCACATCTCATGCTATAGGAAGGGTCTCAGGATTGGAATGGGAAGGAGTTAGATATCACATCTCATGCTATAGGAAGGGTCTCAGGTTTGGTATAAGCAGTGAGATATCACATCTCATGCTATAGGAAGTGTCTCAGGATTGGAATGGGAAGGAGTTGGATATCACATCTCATGTTATAGGAAGGATCTCAGGTTTGGTATAAGAATTGAGATATCACATCTCTGCTATCGGAAGGGTCTCAGGATTGGAATGGGAAGGAGTTGGATATTCCAATCTCATGTTATAGGAAGGGTCTCAGGTTTGGTATTAGAAGCATTGAGATATCACATCTCATGCTATCGGAAGGATCTCAGGTTTGGTATTAGAAGCATTGAGATATCACATCTCATGCTATCAGAAGGGTCTCAGGATTGGAATGGGAAGGAGATGGATATCACATCTCATGCTAAAGGGAGGGTCTCAGGTTTGGAAGGGGAAGGATTTGGATATCACATCTCATGTTATCGGAAGGATCTCAGGTTTGGTATTAGAAGTATTGAGATATCACATCTCATGCTATAGGAAGGGTCTCAGGATTGGAATGGGAAGGAGTTGGATATCACATCTCATGCTAAAGGAAGGGTCTCAGGTTTGGTAGAAGCATTGAGATATCACATCTCATGCTATAGGAAGGGTCTCAGGATTGGAATGGGAAGGACTTAGATATCACATATCATGCTATAGGGAGGGTTTCCGTTTTGATATTAGAAGCATTGAGATATCACATCTCATGCTATCGGAAGTGTCTCAGGATTGGAATGGGAAGGAGCTGGATATCACATCTCATGCTAAAGGAAGGGTCTCAGGTTTGGAACGGGAAGGAGTTGGATATCCGATCTCATGTTATAGGAAGGGTCTAAGGTCTGGTATAAGCATTGAGATATCACATCTCTGCTATCGGAAGTGTCTCAGGATTGGAATGGGAAGGAGTTGGATATCCCATCTCATGTTATAGGAAGGGTCTCAGGTTTGGGATAAGCATTGAGATATCACATCTCATGCTATAGGAAGGGTCTCAGGATTGGAATGGGAAGGAGTTGGATATCACATCTCATGCTATAGGAAGGGTCTCAGGTTTGGTATAAGCATTGAGATATCACATCTCATGCTATAGGAAGGGTCTCAGGATTGGAATGGGAAGGAGTTGTATATGACATCTCATGCCGTAGGAAGGGTCTCAGGTTTGGTATAAGCATTGAGATATCACATCTCATGCTATAGGAAGGGTCTCAGGATTGGAATGGGAAGGAGTTGGATATCACATCTCATGCTATAGGAAGGGTCTCAGGTTTGGTATAAGCATTGAGAAATCACATCTCATGCTATAGGAAGGGTCTCAGGATTGGAATGGGAAGGAGTTGTATATGACATCTCATGCCGTAGGAAGGGTCTCAGGTTTGGTATAAGCATTGAGATATCACATCTCTGCTATCGGAAGGGTCTCAGGATTGGAATGGGAAGGAATTGGATATCCCATCTCATGTTATAGGAAGAGTCTCAGGTTTGGTATTAGAAGCATTGAGATATCACATCTCATGCTATAGGAAGTGTCTCAGGATTGGAATGGGAAGGACTTGGATATCACATCTCATGCTATAGGGAGGCTCTCAAGTTTGATATTAGAAGCATTGAGATATCACATCTCATGCTATAGGAAGGGTCTCAGGATTGGAATGGGAAGGAGTTGGATATCACATCTCATGCTATAGGAAGGGTCTCAGGTTTGGTATAAGCAGTGAGATATCACATCGCATGCTGTAGGAAGGGTCTCAGGTTTGGTATTAGAAGCATTGAGATATCACATCTCATGCTATAGGAAGGATCTCAGGTTTGGTATTAGAAGTATTGAGATATCACATCTCATGCTATAGGAAGGGTCTCAGGATTGGAATGGGAAGGAGTTGGATATCACATCTCATGCTAAAGGAAGGGTCTCAGGTTTGGTAGAAGCATTGAGATATCACATCTCATGCTATAGGAAGGGTCTCAGGATTGGAATGGGAAGGACTTAGATATCACATATCATGCTATAGGGAGGGTCTCAGTTTTGATATTAGAAGCATTGAGATATCACATCTCATGCTATCGGAAGTGTCTCACGATTGGAATGGGAAGGAGCTGGATATCACATCTCATGCTAAAGGAAGAGTCTCAGGATTGGAACGGGAAGGAGTTGGAGATCACATCTCATGTTATAGGAAGGGTCTCAGGTTTGGTATAAGCATTGAGATATCACATCTCTGCTATCGGAAGTGTCTCAGGATTGGAAATGGAAGGAGTTGGATATCCCATCTCATGTTATAGGACGGGTCTCAGGTTTGTTATTAGAATCATTGAGATATCATATTGCATGCTGTAGGAAGGGTCTAAGGATTGGAATGGAAAGGACTTGGATATCACATCTCATGCTATAGATAGGCTCTCAGGTTTGGAAAGGGAAGGAGTTGGATATCACATTTCATGTTAGAGGAAGGATCTCAGGTTTGGTATTAGAGGCATTGAGATATCATATTGCATGCTGTAGGAAGGGTCTAAGGATTGGAATGGGAAGGACTTGGATATCACATCTCATGCTATAGGAAGGGTCTCAGGTTGGAATGGGAAGGAGTTGGATATCACATCTCATGTTAAAGGGAGGGTCTCAGAATTGGAAGGGGAAGGATTTGGATATCACATCTCATGTTATGTGAAGGATCTCAGGTTTGGTATTAGAAGCATTGAGATATCACATCTCATGCTATCGGAAGGATCTCAGGTTTGGTATTAGAAGCATTGAGATATCACATCTCATGCTATCAGAAGGGTCTCAGGATTGGAATGGGAAGGAGATGGATATCACATATGCTAAAGGGAGGGTCTCAGGTTTGGAAGGGGAAGGATTTGGATATCACATCTCATGTTATCGGAAAGGATCTCAGGTTTGGTATTAGAAGTATTGCGATATCACATCTCATGCTATAGGAAGTGTCTCAGGATTGGAATGGGAAGGAGCTGGATATCACATCTCATGCTAAAGGAAGGATCTCAGGTTTGGTATTAGAAGCATTGAGATATCACATCTCATGCTATCAGAAGGGTCTCAGGATTGGAATGGGAAGGAGATGGATATCACATATGCTAAAGGGAGGGTCTCAGGATTGGAATGGGAAGGAGTTGGATATCACATCTCATGCTAAAGGAAGGGTCTCAGGTTTGGTAGAAGCATTGAGATATCACATCTCATGCTATAGGAAGTGTCTCAGGATTGGAATGGGAAGGAGCTGGATATCACATCTCATGCTAAAGGAAGGGTCTCAGGTTTGGAACGGGAAGGAGTTGGATATCCGATCTCATGTTATAGGAAGGGTCTAAGGTCTGGTATAAGCATTGAGGTATCACATCTCTGCTATCGGAAGTGTCTCAGGATTGGAATGGGAAGGAGTTGGATATCCGATCTCATGCTATCGGAAGGATCTCAGGTTTGGTATTAGAAGCATTGAGATATCACATCTCATGCTATAGGAAGGGTCTCAGGATTGGAATGGGAAGGACTTAGATATCACATATCATGCGATAGGGAGGGTTTCCGTTTTGATATTAGAAGCATTGAGATATCACATCTCATGCTATCGGAAGTGTCTCAGGATTGGAACGGGAAGGAGTTGGATATCCGATCTCATGTTATAGGAAGGGTCTAAGGTCTGGTATAAGCATTGAGATATCACATCTCTGCTATCGGAAGTGTCTCAGGATTGGAATGGGAAGGAGTTGGATATCCCATCTCATGTTATAGGAAGGGTCTCAGGTTTGGTATAAGCATTGAGATATCACATCTCATGCTATAGGAAGGGTCTCAGGATTGGAATGGGAAGGAGTTGGATATCACATCTCATGCTATAGGAAGGGTCTCAGGTTTGGTATAAGCATTGAGATATCACATCTCATGCTATAGGAAGGGTCTCAGGATTGGAATGGGAAGGAGTTGTATATGACATCTCATGCCGTAGGAAGGGTCTCAGGTTTGGTATAAGCATTGAGATATCACATCTCATGCTATACTAAGGGTCTCAGGATTGGAATGGGAAGGAGTTGGATATCACATCTCATGCTATAGGAAGGGTCTCAGGTTTGGTATAAGCATTGAGATATCACATCTCTGCTATCTGAAGGGTCTCAGGATTGGAATGGGAAGGAGTTGGATATCCCATCTCATGTTATAGGAAGAGTCTCAGGTTTGGTATTAGAAGCATTGAGATATCACATCTCATGCTATAGGAAGTGTCTCAGGATTGGAATGGGAAGGACTTGGATATCACATCTCATGCTATAGGAAGTGTCTCAGGATTGGAATGGGAAGGAGTTGGATATCACATCTCATGCTAAAGGAAGGGTCTCAGGTTTGGAACGGGAAGGAGTTGGATATCCGATCTCATGTTATAGGAAGGGTCTAAGGTCTGGTATAAGCATTGAGATATCACATCTCTGCTATCGGAAGTGTCTCAGGATTGGAATGGGAAGGAGTTGGATATCCCATCTCATGTTATAGGAAGGGTCTCAGGTTTGGTATAAGCATTGAGATATCACATCTCATGCTATAGGAAGGGTCTCAGGATTGGAATGGGAAGGAGTTGGATATCACATCTCATGCTATAGGAAGGGTCTCAGGTTTGGTATAAGCATTGAGATATCACATCTCATGCTATAGGAAGGGTCTCAGGATTGGAATGGGAAGGAGTTGTATATGACATCTCATGCCGTAGGAAGGGTCTCAGGTTTGGTATAAGCATTGAGATATCACATCTCATGCTATACTAAGGGTCTCAGGATTGGAATGGGAAGGAGTTGGATATCACATCTCATGCTATAGGAAGGGTCTCAGGTTTGGTATAAGCATTGAGATATCACATCTCTGCTATCTGAAGGGTCTCAGGATTGGAATGGGAAGGAGTTGGATATCCCATCTCATGTTATAGGAAGAGTCTCAGGTTTGGTATTAGAAGCATTGAGATATCACATCTCATGCTATAGGAAGTGTCTCAGGATTGGAATGGGAAGGACTTGGATATCACATCTCATGCTATAGGAAGTGTCTCAGGATTGGAATGGGAAGGAGTTGGATATCACATCTCATGTTATAGGAAGGATCTCAGGTTTGATATAAGAATTGAGATATCACATCTCTGCTATCGGAAGGGTCTCAGGATTGGAATGGGAAGGAGTTGGATATTCCAATCTCATGTTATAGGAAGGGTCTCAGGTTTGGTATTAGAAGCATTGAGATATCACATCTCATGCTATCGGAAGGATCTCAGGTTTGGTATAAGAAGCATTGAGATATCACATCTCATGCTATCAGAAGGGTCTCAGGATTGGAATGGGAAGGAGATGGATATCACATCTCATGCTAAAGGGAGGGTCTCAGGTTTGGAAGGGGAAGGATTTGGATATCACATCTCATGTTATCGGAAGGATCTCAGGTTTGGTATTAGAAGTATTGAGATATCACATCTCATGCTATAGGAAGGGTCTCAGGATTGGAATGGGAAGGAGTTGGATATCACATCTCATGCTAAAGGAAGGGTCTCAGGTTTGGTAGAAGCATTGAGATATCACATCTCATGCTATAGGAAGGGTCTCGGGATTGGAATGGGAAGGACTTAGATATCACATATCATGCTATAGGGAGGGTTTCCGTTTTGATATTAGAATCATTGAGATATCACATCTCATGCTATCGGAAGTGTCTCAGGATTGGAATGGGAAGGAGCTGGATATCACATCTCATGCTAAAGGAAGGGTCTCAGGTTTGGAACTGGAAGGAGTTGGATATCCGATCTCATGTTATAGGAAGGGTCTAAGGTCTGGTATAAGCATTGAGATATCACATCTCTGCTATCGGAAGTGTCTCAGGATTGGAATGGGAAGGAGTTGGATATCCCATCTCATGTTATAGGAAGGGTCTCAGGTTTGGTATAAGCATTGAGATATCACATCTCATGCTATAGGAAGGGTCTCAGGATTGGAATGGGAAGGAGTTGGATATCACATCTCATGCTATAGGAAGGGTCTCAGGTTTGGTATAAGCATTGAGATATCACATCTCATGCCATAGGAAGGGTCTCAGGATTGGAATGGGAAGGAGTTGTATATGACATCTCATGCCGTAGGAAGGGTCTCAGGTTTGGTATAAGCATTGAGATATCACATCTCATGCTATAGGAAGGGTCTCAGGATTGGAATGGGAAGGAGTTGGATATCACATCTCATGCTATAGGAAGGGTCTCAGGTTTGGTATAAGCATTGAGATATCACATCTCATGCTATAGGAAGGGTCTCAGGATTGGAATGGGAAGGAGTTGTATATGACATCTCATGCCGTAGGAAGGGTCTCAGGTTTGGTATAAGCATTGAGATATCACATCTCTGCTATCGGAAGGGTCTCAGGATTGGAATGGGAAGGAGTTGGATATCCCATCTCATGTTATAGGAAGAGTCTCAGGTTTGGTATTAGAAGCATTGAGATATCACATCTCATGCTATAGGAAGGGTCTCAGGATTGGAATGGGAAGGAGTTAGATATCACATCTCATGCTATAGGAAGGGTCTCAGGTTTGGTATAAGCAGTGAGATATCACATCTCATGCTATAGGAAGTGTCTCAGGATTGGAATGGGAAGGAGTTGGATATCACATCTCATGTTATAGGAAGGATCTCAGGTTTGGTATAAGAATTGAGATATCACATCTCTGCTATCGGAAGGGTCTCAGGATTGGAATGGGAAGGAGTTGGATATTCCAATCTCATGTTATAGGAAGGGTCTCAGGTTTGGTATTAGAAGCATTGAGATATCACATCTCATGCTATCGGAAGGATCTCAGGTTTGGTATTAGAAGCATTGAGATATCACATCTCATGCTATCAGAAGGGTCTCAGGATTGGAATGGGAAGGAGATGGATATCACATCTCATGCTAAAGGGAGGGTCTCAGGTTTGGAAGGGGAAGGATTTGGATATCACATCTCATGTTATCGGAAGGATCTCAGGTTTGGTATTAGAAGTATTGAGATATCACATCTCATGCTATAGGAAGGGTCTCAGGATTGGAATGGGAAGGAGTTGGATATCACATCTCATGCTAAAGGAAGGGTCTCAGGTTTGGTAGAAGCATTGAGATATCACATCTCATGCTATAGGAAGGGTCTCAGGATTGGAATGGGAAGGACTTAGATATCACATATCATGCTATAGGGAGGGTTTCCGTTTTGATATTAGAAGCATTGAGATATCACATCTCATGCTATCGGAAGTGTCTCAGGATTGGAATGGGAAGGAGCTGGATATCACATCTCATGCTAAAGGAAGGGTCTCAGGTTTGGAACGGGAAGGAGTTGGATATCCGATCTCATGTTATAGGAAGGGTCTAAGGTCTGGTATAAGCATTGAGATATCACATCTCTGCTATCGGAAGTGTCTCAGGATTGGAATGGGAAGGAGTTGGATATCCCATCTCATGTTATAGGAAGGGTCTCAGGTTTGGTATAAGCATTGAGATATCACATCTCATGCTATAGGAAGGGTCTCAGGATTGGAATGGGAAGGAGTTGGATATCACATCTCATGCTATAGGAAGGGTCTCAGGTTTGGTATAAGCATTGAGATATCACATCTCATGCTATAGGAAGGGTCTCAGGATTGGAATGGGAAGGAGTTGTATATGACATCTCATGCCGTAGGAAGGGTCTCAGGTTTGGTATAAGCATTGAGATATCACATCTCATGCTATAGGAAGGGTCTCAGGATTGGAATGGGAAGGAGTTGGATATCACATCTCATGCTATAGGAAGGGTCTCAGGTTTGGTATAAGCATTGAGATATCACATCTCATGCTATAGGAAGGGTCTCAGGATTGGAATGGGAAGGAGTTGTATATGACATCTCATGCCGTAGGAAGGGTCTCAGGTTTGGTATAAGCATTGAGATATCACATCTCTGCTATCGGAAGGGTCTCAGGATTGGAATGGGAAGGAGTTGGATATCCCATCTCATGTTATAGGAAGAGTCTCAGGTTTGGTATTAGAAGCATTGAGATATCACATCTCATGCTATAGGAAGTGTCTCAGGATTGGAATGGGAAGGACTTGGATATCACATCTCATGCTATAGGGAGGCTCTCAAGTTTGATATTAGAAGCATTGAGATATCACATCTCATGCTATAGGAAGGGTCTCAGGATTGGAATGGGAAGGAGTTGGATATCACATCTCATGCTATTGGAAGGGTCTCAGGTTTGGTATAAGCAGTGAGATATCACATCTCATGCTATAGGAAGTGTCTCAGGATTGGAATGGGAAGGAGTTGGATATCACATCTCATGTTATAGGAAGGATCTCAGGTTTGGTATAAGAATTGAGATATCACATCTCTGCTATCGGAAGGGTCTCAGGATTGGAATGGGAAGGAGTTGGATATTCCAATCTCATGTTATAGGAAGGGTCTCAGGTTTGGTATTAGAAGCATTGAGATATCACATCTCATGCTATAGGAAGGGTCTCAGGATTGGAATGGGAAGGACTTGGATATCACATCTCATGCTATAGGGAGGGTCTCAAGTTTGATATTAGAAGCATTGAGATATTACATCTCATGATATCGGAAGGGTCTCAGGATTGGAATGGGAAGGAGTTGGATATCACATCTCATGATAAAGGAAGGGTCTAAGGTTTGGAAGGGGAAGGATTTGGATATCACATCTCATGTTATAGGACTGGTCTCAGGTTTGGTATTAGAAGCATTGAGATATCAAGTCTCATGGTATAGAAAGGGGATCAGAATTGGAATGGGAAGGAGTTGGATGTCACAACTCAAGCTATAGGAAGGGTCTCAGGATTGGAATGGGAAGGACTTGGATATCACATCTCATGCTATAGGGAGGGTCTCAAGTTTGATATTAGAAGCATTGAGATATCACATCTCATGATATCGGAAGGGTCTCAGGATTGGAATGGGAAGGAGTTGGATATCACATCTCATGATAAAGGAAGGGTCTAAGGTTTGGAAGGGGAAGGATTTGGATATCACATCTCATGTTATAGGACGGGTCTCAGGTTTGGTATTAGAAGCATTGAGATATCAAGTCTCATGGTATAGGAAGGGGCTCAGAATTGGAATGGGAAGGAGTTGGATATCAAGTCTCATGGTATAGGAAGGGGCTCAGAATTGGAATGGGAAGGAGTTGGATATCACATCTCATGCTAAAGGGAGGGTCTCAGGTTTGGAAGGGGAAGGATTTGGATATCACATCTCATGTTATAGGAAGGATCTCAGGTTTGGTATTAGTAGCATTGAGATATCACATCTCATGCTATCGGAAGTATCTCAGGTTTGGTATTAGAGGCATTGAGATATCACATCTCATGCTATCTATCATAAGGGTCTCAGGATTGGAATGGGAAGGAGTTGGATATCACATCTCATGCTAAAGGGAGGGTCTCAGGTTTGGAAGGGGAAGGATTTGGATATCACATCACATGTTATAAGAAGGATCTCAGGTTTGGTATTAGAAGCATTGAGATATCACATCTCATGCTATCGGAAGGATCTCAGGTTTGGTATTAGAGGCATTGAGATATCACATCTCATGCTAAAGGGAGGGTCTCAGGTTTGGAAGGGGAAGGATTTGGATATCACATCTCTTGTTATAGGAAGGATCACAGGTTTGGTATTAGAAGCATTGAGATATCACATCTCATGCTATCGGAAGGGTCTCAGGATTAGAATGGGAAGGAGTTGGATAACACATCTCATGCTAAAGGGAGGGTCTCAGGTTTGGAAGGGGAAGGATTTGGATATCACATCTCATGTTACAGGAAGGATCTCAGGTCTGGTATTAGAAGCATTGAGATATCACATCTCATGCTATCAGAAGTATCTCAGGTTTGGTATTAGAGGCATTGAGATATCACATCTCATGCTATCTATCATAAGGGTCTCAGGATTGGAATGGGAAGGAGTTGGATATCACATCTCATGCTAAAGGGAGGGTCTCAGGTTTGGAAGGGGAAGGATTTGGATATCACATCACATGTTATAAGAAGGATCTCAGGTTTGGTATTAGAAGCATTGGGATATCACATCTCATGCTATCGGAAGGGTCTCAGGATTGGAATGGGAAGGAGTCGGATATCACATCTCATGCTATAGGAAGGCTCTCAGGTTTGGAAGGGGAAAGAGTTGGATATCACATTTCATGTTAGAGGTAGGATCTCAGGTTTGGTATTAGAGGCATTGAGATATCACATCTCATGCTATCAGAAGGGTCTCAGGATTAGAATGGGAAGGAGTTGGATATCACATCTCATGCTAAAGGGAGGGTCTCAGGTTTGGAAGGGGAAGGATTTGGATATCACGTCTCATGTTATAGGAAGGATCTCAGGTTTGGTATTAGAAGCATTGAGATATCACATCTCATGCTATCGGAAGGATCTCAGGTTTGGTATTAGAGGCATTGAGATATCACATCTCATGCTAAAGGGAGGGTCTCAGGTTTGTAAGGGGAAGGATTTGGATATCACATCTCTTGTTATAGGAAGGATCACAGGTTTGGTATTAGAAGCATTGAGATATCACATCTCATGCTATCGGAAGGGTCTCAGGATTGGAATGGGACGGAGTTGGATATCACATCTCATGCTAAAGGGAGGGTCTCAGGTTTGGAAGGGGAAGGATGTGGATATCACATTTCATGTTAGAGGTAGGATCTCAGGTTTGGTATTGGAGGCATTGAGATATCACATCTCATGCTATCAGAAGGGTCTCAGGATGGGAATGGGAAGGAGTTGGATATCACATCTCATGCTAAAGGGAGGGTCTCAGGTTTGGAAGGGGTAGGATTTGGATATCACATCTCATGTTATCGGAAGGATTTCAGGTTTGGTATTAGAAGCATTGAGATATCACATCTCATGCTATAGGAAGGGTCTCAGGTTTGGTATTAGAAGCATTGAGATATCAAGTCTCATGGTATAGGAAGGGTCTCAGAATTGGAATGGGAAGGAGTTGGATATCTCAAGCTATAGGAAGGGTCTCAGGTTTGGAATGGGAAGGGGTTTGATATCACAACTCATGCCATAGTATGGGTCTCAGGTTTGGTAGAAACATTGGGATATCACATCTCATGCTATCGGAAGGGTATCAGGATTTGATTTGGAAGGAGTTGGATATCCCATCTCATGCTATAGGAAGGGTCTCAGGTTGGAATGGGAAGGAGTTGGATATCACATCTCATGTTATAGGAAGGGTCCCAGGATTGGAATGGGAAGGACTTGGATATCATATCTCATGCTATAGGAAGGCTCTCAGGTTTGGAAGGGGAAGGAGTTGGATATCACATGTCATGTTAGAGGAAGGATCTCAGGTTTGGTATTAGAGGCATTGAGATATCACCTCTTGTTATAGGAAGGGTCTCACGTTTGGTACAAGCATTGAGATATCACATCTCATGCTATAGGAAGGGTCTCAGGATTGGAATGGGAAGGAGTTGTATATCACATCTCAAGCTATAGGAAGGGTCTCACGTTTGGTATAAGCATTGAGATATCACATCTCATGCTATAGGAAGGGTCTCAGGATTGGAATGGGAAGGTGTTGGATATCACATCTCATGTTATAGGAAAGATCTCAGGTTTGGTATTAGAAGCATTGCGACATCACATCTCATGTTATAGGAAGGGTCTCAGGATTGGAATGGGAAGAAGTTGGCTATCACATCTCATGCTATAGGAAGGGTCTCAGGTTTGGTATAAGCATTAAGATATCACATCTCATGCTATAGGAAGGGTCTCAGGATTGGAATGGGAAGGAGTTGTATATGACATCTCATGCCATAGGAAGGGTCTCAGGTTTGGAATAAGCATTGAGATATCACATCTCATGCTATAGGAAGGGTCTCAGGATTGGAATGGGACGGACTTGGATATCACATCTCATGCTATAGGGAGGGTCTCAGGTTTGGAAGGGGAAGGATTTGGATATCACATCGCATGTTATAGGAAGGATCTCAGGTTTGGTAAGGGAAGGAGTTGGATATCACATTTCATGTTAGAGGTAGGATCTCAGGTTTGGTATTAGAGGCATTGAGGTATCACATCTCATGCTATCAGAAGGGTCTCAGGATTGGAATGGGAAGGAGTTGGATATCACATCTCATCCTAAAGGGAGGGTCTCAGGTTTGGAAGGGGAAGGATTTGGATATCACATCGCGTGTTATAAGAAGGATCTCAGGTTTGGTATTAGAAGCATTGAGCTATCACATCTCATGCTATCGGAAGGGTCTCAGGATTGGAATGGGAAGGAGTTGGATATCACATCTCATGCTATAGGAAGGGTCTCACGTTTGGTATAAGCAGTGAGATATCACATCTCATGCTATAGGAAGGGTCTCAGGATTGGAATGGGAAGGAGTTGGATATCACATCTCATGTTATAGGAAGGATATCAGGTTTGGTATAAGCATTGAGATATCACATCTCTGCTATCGGAAGGGTCTCAGGATTGGAATGGGAAGGAGTTGGATATTCCCATCCCATGTTATAGGAAGGGTCTCAGGTTTGGTATTAGAAGCATTGAGATATCACATCTCATGCTGTATGAAGGGTCTCAGGATTGGAATGGGAAGGAGTTGGATATCACATCTCATGCTAAAGGGAGGGTCTCAGGTTTGGAAGGGGAAGGATTTGGATATCACATCTCATGTTATAGGAAGGATCACAGGTTTGGTATTAGAAGCATTGAGATATCACATCTCATGCTATCGGAAGGGTCTCAGGATTGGAATGGGAAGGAGTTGGATATCACATCTCATGCTATAGGAAGGGTCTCAGGTTTGGAACGGGAAGGAGTTGGATATCACATCTCATGTTATAGGAAGAGTCTAAGGTTTGGTATAAGCATTGAGATATCACATCTCTGCTATCGGAGGTGTCTCAGGATTGGGATGGGAAGGAGTTGGATATCACATCTCATGCTATAGGAAGGGTATCAGGTATGGAACGGGAAGGAGTTGGATATCCCATCTCATGTTATAGGACGGGTCTCAGGTTTGGTATTAGAAGCATTGAGATATCACATCGCATGCTGTAGGAAGGATCTCAGGTTTGGAATGGGAAGGAATTGGATATCACATCTCATGTCATAGGAAGTATCTCAGGTTTGGTATTAGAAGCATTGAGATATCACATCTCATGCTATAGGAATGGTCTCAGGATTGGAATGGGTAAGAGTTGGATATTACATTCTTGCTATAGGAAGGGTCTCATGTTTGGAATGGGAAGGAGTTGGATATCACATATGCTATAGGAAGGGTCTCAGGTTTGGAACGGGAAGGAGTTGGATATCACATCTCATGTTATAGGAAGGGTCTCAGGTTTGGTATAAGCATTGAGATAGCACATCTCTGCTATCGGAGGTGGCTCAGGATTGGAATGGGAAGGAGTTGGATATCCCATCTCATGTTATAGGACGGGTCTCTGGTTTGGTAATAGAATCATTGAGATATCACATCGCATGCTGTAGGAAGGGTCTCAGGATTGGAATGGGAAGGAGTTTTATATGACATCTCATGCCATAGGAAGGATCTCAGTTTTGGTATTAGAAGCATTGAGACATCACATCTCATGTAATAGGAAGGGTCTCAGGATTGGAATGGGAAGGAGTTGGATATCACATCTCATGCTATAGGAAGGGTCTCAGGTTTGGTATAAGCATTGAGATATCACATCTCATTCTATAGGAAGGGTCTCAGGATTGGAATGGGAAGGAGTTGTATATGACATCTCATGCCACAGGAAGGGTCTCAGGTTTGGTATAAGCATTGAGATATCACATCTCTGCTATCGGAAGGGTCTCAGGATTGCAATGGGAAGGAGTTGGATATCCCATCTTATGTTATAGGAAGGGTCTCAGGTTTGGTATTAGAAGCATTGAGATATCACATCTCATGCTATAGGAAGGGTCTCAGGATTGGAATGGGAAGGACGTGGATATCACATCTCATGCTATAGGGAGGGTCTCACGTTTGGAAAGGGAAGGAGTTGGATATCACATTTCATGTTAGAGGTAGGATCTCAGGTTTGTTATTAGAGGCATTGTTATGTTATGTTGTTATGTTATTGAATTTCTACAGCGCTACAAGCCCTAAGGCATCCAAGCGCTCCATCACAAGCAGAAAGGTCGGTGAGGACAACCATGATGTAAGTTATATAAAAAGTTCTGTCTTTAGGAGTTTCCGGAAAGCCAAAAGATTGCTCTCTATACGAAGCCCTAACGGTAGATTTGAGATATCACATCTCATGCTATCAGAAGGGTCTCAGGATTGGAATGGGAAGGAGTTGGATATCACATCTCATGCTAAAGGGAGGGTCTCAGGAATGGAAGGGGAAGGATTTGGATATCACATCTCATGTTATAGGAAGGATCTCAGGTTTGGTATTAGAAGCATTGAGATATCACATCTCATGCTATCGGAAGGATCTCAGGTTTGGTATTAGAGGCATTGAGATATCACATCTCATGCTAAAGGGAGGGTCTCGGGTTTGGAAGGGAAAGGATTTGGATATCACATCTCTTGTTATAGGAAGGATCACAGGTTTGGTATTAGAAGCATTGAGATATCACATCTCATGCTATCGGAAGGGTCTCAGGATTGGAATGGGAAGGAGTTGGATATCACATCTCATGCTATAGGAAGGGTCTCAGGTTTGGAACGGGAAGGAGTTGGATATCACATCTCATGTTATAGGAAGAGTCTCAGGTTTGGTATAAGCATTGAGATATCACATCTCTGCTATCGGAGGTGTCTCAGGATTGGGATGGGAAGGAATTGGATATCACATCTCATGCTATAGGAAGGGTATCAGGTTTGGAACGGGAAGGAGTTGGATATCCCATCTCATGTTATAGGACGGGTCTCAGGTTTGATATTAGAAGCATTGAGATATCCCATCGCATGCTGTAGGAAGGGTCTCAGGTTTGGTATTAGAAGCATTGAGATATCACATCTCATGCTATCAGAAGGGTCTCAGGATTGGAATGGGAAGCAGTTGGATATCACATCTCATGCTAAAGGGAGGGTCTCAGATTTGGAAGGGGAAGGATTTGGATATCACATCTCATGTTATCGGAAGGATCTCAGGTTTGGTATTAGAAGTATTGAGATATCACATCCCATGCTATAGGACGGGTCTCAGGTTTGATATTAGAAGCATTGAGATATCCCATCGCATGCTGTAGGAAGGGTCTCAGGTTTGGTATTAGAAGCATTGAGATATCACATCTCATGCTATCAGAAGGGTCTCAGGATTGGAATGGGAAGCAGTTGGATATCACATCTCATGCTAAAGGGAGGGTCTCGGGATTGGAATGGGAAGGAGTTGGATATCACATCTCATGCTAAAGGAAGGGTCTCAGGTTTGGTAGAAGCATTGAGATATCACATCTCATGCTATAGGAAGGGTCTCAGGATTGGAATGGGAAGGACTTAGATATCACATATCATGCTATAGGGAGGGTCTCAGTTTTGATATTAGAAGCATTGAGATATCAGATCTCATGCTATCGGAAGTGTCTCAGGATTAGAATGGGAAGGAGCTGGATATCACATCTCATGCTAAAGGAAGGGTCTCAGGTTTGGAACGGGAAGGAGTTGGATATCACATCTCATGTTATAGGAAGGGTCTCAGGTTTGGGATAAGCATTGAGATATCACATCTCTGCTATCGGAAGTGTCTCAGGATTGGAATGGGAAGGAGTTGGATATCCTATCTCATGTTATAGGACGGGTCTCAGGTTTGTTATTAGAATCATTGAGATATCATATTGCATGCTGTAGGAAGGGTCTAAGGATTGGAATAGGAAGGACTTGGATATCACATCTCATGCTATAGATAGGCTCTCAGGTTTGGAAAGGGAAGGAGTTGGATATCACATTTCATGTTAGAGGAAGGATCTCAGGTTTGGTATTAGAGGCATTGAGATATCACATCTCATGCTATAGGAAGGGTCTCAGGTTGGAATGGGAAGGAGTTGGATATCACATCTCATGTTATAGGAAGGCTCTGAGGTTTGGAAGAGGAAAGAGTTGGATATCACATTTCATGTTAGAAGTAGGATCTCAGGTTTGGTATTAGAGGCATTGAGATATCACATCTCATGCTATCAGAAGGGTCTCAGGATTGGAAGGGGAAGGAGTTGGATATCACATCTCATGCTAAAGGGAGGGTCTCAGGTTTGGAAGGGGAAGGATTTGGATATCACATCTCATGTTATAGGAAGGATCTCAGGTTTGGTATTAGAAGCATTGAGATATCACATCTCATGCTATCGGAAGGATCTCAGGTTTGGTATTAGAAGCATTGAGATATCACATCTCATGCTATCAGAAGGGTCTCAGGATTGGAATGGGAAGGAGTTGGATATCACATCTCATGCTAAAGGGAGGGTCTCAGGTTTGGAAGGGGAAGGATTTGGATATCACATCTCATGTTATCGGAAGGATCTCAGGTTTGGTATTAGAAGTATTGAGATATCACATCTCATGCTATAGGAAGGGTCTCAGGATTGGAATGGGAAGGAGTTGGATATCCCATTTCATGCTAAAGGAAGGGTCTCAGGTTTGGTAGAAGCATTGAGATATCACATCTCATGCTATAGGAAGGGTCTCAGGATTGGAATGGGAAGGACTTAGATATCACATATCATGCTATAGGGAGGGTCTCAGTTTTGATATTAGAAGCATTGAGATATCACATCTCATGCTATCGGAAGTGTCTCAGGATTGGAATGGGAAGGAGCTGGATATCACATCTCATGCTAAAGGAAGGGTCTCAGGTTTGGAACGGGAAGGAGTTGGATATCCGATCTCATGTTATAGGAAGGGTCTCAGGTTTGGTATAAGCATTGAGATATCACATCTCTGCTATCGGAAGTGTCTCAGGATTGGAATGGGAAGGAGTTGGATATCCCATCTCATGTTATAGGACGGGTCTCAGGATTGTTATTAGAATCATTGAGATATCATATTGCATGCTGTAGGAAGGGTCTAAGGATTGGAATGGGAAGGACTTGGATATCACATCTCATGCTATAGGTAGGCTCTCAGGTTTGGTATAAGCATTGAGATATCACATCTCATGCTATAGGAAGGGTCTAGGGATTGGAATGGGAAGGATTTGGATATTACATCTCATGCTATAGGAAGGGTCTCAGGTTTGGTATAAGCATGGAGATATCACTTCTCATGCTATAGGAAGTGTCTCAGGATTGGAATGGGAAGGAGTTGGATATCACATCTCATGTTATAGGAAGGATCTCAGGTTTGGTATTAGAAGCATTGAGACATCACATCTCATGCTATAGGAAGGGTCTCAGGATTGGAATGGGAAGGAGTTGGATATCACATCTCATGCTAAAGGGAGGGTCTCAGGTTTGGAAGGGGAAGGATTTGGATATTACATCTCGTGTTATAGGAATGATCTCAGGTTTGGTATTAGAAGCATTGAGATATCACATCTCATGCTATCGGAAGGATCTCAGGATTGGAATGGGAAGGAGTTCGATATCACATCTCATGCTATAGGAAGGGTCTCAGGATTGGAATGGGAAGGAGTTTTATATGACATCTCATGCCATAGGAAGGATCTCAGTTTTGGTATTAGAAGCATTGAGACATCACATCTCATGTTATAGGAAGGGTCTCAGGATTGGAATGGGAAGGAGTTGGATATCACATCTCATGCTATAGGAAGGGTCTCAGGTTTGGTATAAGCATTGAGATATCACATCTCATGCTATAGGAAGGGTCTCAGGATTGGAATGGGAAGGAGTTGTATATGACATCTCATGCCACAGGAAGGGTCTCAGGTTTGGTATAAGCATTGAGATATCACATCTCTGCTATCGGAAGGGTCTCAGGATTGCAATGGGAAGGAGTTGGATATCCCATCTTATGTTATAGGAAGGGTCTCAGGTTTGGTATTAGAAGCATTGAGATATCACATCTCATGCTATAGGAAGGGTCTCAGGATTGGAATGGGAAGGACGTGGATATCACATCTCATGCTATAGGGAGGGTCTCACGTTTGGAAAGGGAAGGAGTTGGATATCACATTTCATGTTAGAGGTAGGATCTCAGGTTTGTTATTAGAGGCATTGAGATATCACATCTCATGCTATCAGAAGGGTCTCAGGATTGGAATGGGAAGGAGTTGGATATCACATCTCATGCTAAAGGGAGGGTCTCAGGAATGGAAGGGGAAGGATTTGGATATCACATCTCATGTTATAGGAAGGATCTCAGGTTTGGTATTAGAAGCATTGAGATATCACATCTCATGCTATCGGAAGGATCTCAGGTTTGGTATTGGAGGCATTGAGATATCACATCTCATGCTAAAGGGAGGGTCTCGGGTTTGGAAGGGAAAGGATTTGGATATCACATCTCTTGTTATAGGAAGGATCACAGGTTTGGTATTAGAAGCATTGAGATATCACATCTCATGCTATCGGAAGGGTCTCAGGATTGGAATGGGAAGGAGTTGGATATCACATCTCATGCTATAGGAAGGGTCTCAGGTTTGGAACGGGAAGGAGTTGGATATCACATCTCATGTTATAGGAAGAGTCTCAGGTTTGGTATAAGCATTGAGATATCACATCTCTGCTATCGGAGGTGTCTCAGGATTGGGATGGGAAGGAATTGGATATCACATCTCATGCTATAGGAAGGGTATCAGGTTTGGAACGGGAAGGAGTTGGATATCCCATCTCATGTTATAGGACGGGTCTCAGGTTTGATATTAGAAGCATTGAGATATCCCATCGCATGCTGTAGGAAGGGTCTCAGGTTTGGTATTAGAAGCATTGAGATATCACATCTCATGCTATCAGAAGGGTCTCAGGATTGGAATGGGAAGCAGTTGGATATCACATCTCATGCTAAAGGGAGGGTCTCAGATTTGGAAGGGGAAGGATTTGGATATCACATCTCATGTTATCGGAAGGATCTCAGGTTTGGTATTAGAAGTATTGAGATATCACATCCCATGCTATAGGACGGGTCTCAGGTTTGATATTAGAAGCATTGAGATATCCCATCGCATGCTGTAGGAAGGGTCTCAGGTTTGGTATTAGAAGCATTGAGATATCACATCACATGCTATCAGAAGGGTCTCAGGATTGGAATGGGAAGCAGTTGGATATCACATCTCATGCTAAAGGGAGGGTCTCAGGATTGGAATGGGAAGGAGTTGGATATCACATCTCATGCTAAAGGAAGGGTCTCAGGTTTGGTAGAAGCATTGAGATATCACATCTCATGCTATAGGAAGGGTCTCAGGATTGGAATGGGAAGGACTTAGATATCACATATCATGCTATAGGGAGGGTCTCAGTTTTGATATTAGAAGCATTGAGATATCAGATCTCATGCTATCGGAAGTGTCTCAGGATTGGAATGGGAAGGAGCTGGATATCACATCTCATGCTAAAGGAAGGGTCTCAGGTTTGGAACGGGAAGGAGTTGGATATCACATCTCATGTTATAGGAAGGGTCTCAGGTTTGGGATAAGCATTGAGATATCACATCTCTGCTATCGGAAGTGTCTCAGGATTGGAATGGGAAGGAGTTGGATATCCTATCTCATGTTATAGGACGGGTCTCAGGTTTGTTATAAGAATCATTGAGATATCATATTTCATGCTGTAGGAAGGGTCTAAGGATTGGAATGGGAAGGACTTGGATATCACATCTCATGCTATAGATAGGCTCTCAGGTTTGGAAAGGGAAGGAGTTGGATATCACATTTCATGTTAGAGGAAGGATCTCAGGTTTGGTATTAGAGGCATTGAGATATCACATCTCATGCTATAGGAAGGGTCTCAGGTTGGAATGGGAAGGAGTTGGATATCACATCTCATGTTATAGGAAGGCTCTGAGGTTTGGAAGGGGAAAGAGTTGGATATCACATTTCATGTTAGAAGTAGGATCTCAGGTTTGGTATTAGAGGCATTGAGATATCACATCTCATGCTATCAGAAGGGTCTCAGGATTGGAAGGGGAAGGAGTTGGATATCACATCTCATGCTAAAGGGAGGGTCTCAGGTTTGGAAGGGGAAGGATTTGGATATCACATCTCATGTTATAGGAAGGATCTCAGGTTTGGTATTAGAAGCATTGAGATATCACATCTCATGCTATCGGAAGGATCTCAGGTTTGGTATTAGAAGCATTGAGATATCACATCTCATGCTATCAGAAGGGTCTCAGGATTGGAATGGGAAGGAGTTGGATATCACATCTCATGCTAAAGGGAGGGTCTCAGGTTTGGAAGGGGAAGGATTTGGATATCACATCTCATGTTATCGGAAGGATCTCAGGTTTGGTATTAGAAGTATTGAGATATCACATCTCATGCTATAGGAAGGGTCTCAGGATTGGAATGGGAAGGAGTTGGATATCCCATTTCATGCTAAAGGAAGGGTCTCAGGTTTGGTAGAAGCATTGAGATATCACATCTCATGCTATAGGAAGGGTCTCAGGATTGGAATGGGAAGGACTTAGATATCACATATCATGCTATAGGGAGGGTCTCAGTTTTGATATTAGAAGCATTGAGATATCACATCTCATGCTATCGGAAGTGTCTCAGGATTGGAATGGGAAGGAGCTGGATATCACATCTCATGCTAAAGGAAGGGTCTCAGGTTTGGAACGGGAAGGAGTTGGATATCCGATCTCATGTTATAGGAAGGGTCTCAGGTTTGGTATAAGCATTGAGATATCACATCTCTGCTATCGGAAGTGTCTCAGGATTGGAATGGGAAGGAGTTGGATATCCCATCTCATGTTATAGGACGGGTCTCAGGATTGTTATTAGAATCATTGAGATATCATATTGCATGCTGTAGGAAGGGTCTAAGGATTGGAATGGGAAGGACTTGGATATCACATCTCATGCTATAGGAAGGGTCTCAGGTTTAGTATAAGCATTGAGATATCACATCTCATGCTATAGGAAGGGTCTCAGGATTGGAATGGAAGGAGATGGATATCACATCTCATGTTATAGGAAGGATCTCAGGTTTGGTATTAGAAGCATTGAGACATCACATCTCATGCTATAGGAAGGGTCTCAGGATTGGAATGGGAAGGAGTTGGATATCACATCTCATGCTATAGGAAGGGTCTCAGGTTTGGTATAAGCATTGAGATATCACATCTCATGCTATAGGAAGGGTCTCAGGATTGAAATGGGAAGGAGTTGTATATGACATCTCATGCCGTAGGAAGGGTCTCAGGTTTGGTATAAGCATTGAGATATCACATCTCTGCTATCGGAAGGGTCTCAGGATTGGAATGGGAAGGAGTTGGATATCCCATCTCATGCTATAGGGAGGGTCTCAAGTTTGTATTAGAAGAATTGAGATATCACATCTCATGCTATAGGAAGGGTCTCAGGATTGGAATGGGAAGGAGTTGGATATCACATCTCATGCTATAGGAAGGGTCTCAGGTTTGGTATAAGCAGTGAGATATCACATCTCATGCTATAGGAAGTGTCTCAAGATTGGAATGGGAAGGAGATGGATATCACATCTCATGTTATAGGAAGGATCTCAGGTTTGGTATAAGCATTGAGATATCACATCTCTGCTATCGGAAGGGTCTCAGGATTGGAATGGGAAGGAGTTGGATATTCCCATCTCATGTTACAGGAAGGGTCTCAGGTTTGGTATTAGAAGCATTGAGATATCACATCTCATGCTATAGGAAGGGTCTCAGGATTGGAATGGGAAGGACTTGGATATCACATCTCATACTATAGGGAGGGTCTCAAGTTTGATATTAGAAGCATTGAGATATCACATCTCATGATATCGGAAGGGTCTCAGGATTGGAATGGGAAGGAGTTGGATATCACATCTCATGATAAAGGAAGGGTCTAAGGTTTGGAAGGGGAAGGATTTGGATATCACATCTCATGTTATAGGACGGGTCTCAGGTTTGGTATTAGAAGCATTGAGATATCAAGTCTCATGGTATAGGAAGGGTCTCAGAATTGGAATGGGAAGGAGTTGGATATCACATCTCAAGCTATAGGAAGGGTCTCAGGATTGGAATGGGAAGGAGTTTGATATCACATCTCATGCCATAGTATGGGTCTCAGGTTTGGTAGAAGCATTGGGATATCACATCTCATGCTATCGGAAGGGTATCAGGATTGGATTTGGAAGGAGTTGGATATCCCATCTCATGCTATAGGAAGGGTCTCAGGTTGGAATGGGAAGGAGTTGGATATCACATCTCATGCTAAAGGAAGGGTCTCAGGTTTGGTATTAGAGGCATTGAGATATCACATCTCATCCTATCAGAAGGGTCTCAGGATTGGAATGGGAAGGAGTTGGATATCACATCTCATGCTAAAGGGAGGGTCTCAGGTTTGGAAGGGGAAGGATTTGGATATCACATCTCATGTTATAGGAAGGATCTCAGGTTTGGTATTAGAAGCATTGAGATATCACATCTCATGCTATCGGAAGGATCTCAGGTTTGGTATTAGAAGCATTGAGATATCACATCTCATGCTATCAGAAGGGTCTCAGGATTGGTATGGGAAGGAGTTGGATATCACATCTCATGCTAAAGGGAGGGTCTCAGGTTTGGAAGGGGAAGGATTTGGATATCACATCTCATGTTATCGGAAGGATCTCAGGTTTGGTATTAGAAGTATTGAGATATCACATCTCATGCTATAGGAAGGGTCTCAGGATTGGAATGGGAAGGAGTTGGATATCACATCTCATGCTAAAGGAAGGGTCTCAGGTTTTGTAGAAGCATTGAGATATCACATCTCATTCTATAGGGAGGGTCTCAGTTTTGATATTAGAAGCATTGAGTTATCACATCTCATGCTATCGGAAGTGTCTCAGGATTGGAATGGGAAGGAGCTGGATGTCACATCTCATGCTAAAGTAAGGGTCTCAGGTTTGGAATGGGAAGGAGTTGGATATCACATCTCATGTTATAGGAAGGGTATCAGGTTTGGTATAAGCATTGAGATATCACATCTCTGCTATCGGAAGTGTCTCAGGATTGGAATGGGAAGGAGTTGGATATCCCATCTCATGTTATAGGACGGGTCTCAGGATTGTTATTAGAATCATTGAGATATCATATTGCATGCTGTAGGAAGGGTCTAAGGATTGGAATGGGAAGGACTTGGATATCACATCTCATGCTATAGGAAGGGTCTCAGGTTTAGTATAAGCATTGAGATATCACATCTCATGCTATAGGAAGGGTCTCAGGATTGGAATGGAAGGAGATGGATATCACATCTCATGTTATAGGAAGGATCTCAGGTTTGGTATTAGAAGCATTGAGACATCACATCTCATGCTATAGGAAGGGTCTCAGGATTGGAATGGGAAGGAGTTGGATATCACATCTCATGCTATAGGAAGGGTCTCAGGTTTGGTATAAGCATTGAGATATCACATCTCATGCTATAGGAAGGGTCTCAGGATTGAAATGGGAAGGAGTTGTATATGACATCTCATGCCGTAGGAAGGGTCTCAGGTTTGGTATAAGCATTGAGATATCACATCTCTGCTATCGGAAGGGTCTCAGGATTGGAATGGGAAGGAGTTGGATATCCCATCTCATGCTATAGGGAGGGTCTCAAGTTTGTATTAGAAGAATTGAGATATCACATCTCATGCTATAGGAAGGGTCTCAGGATTGGAATGGGAAGGAGTTGGATATCACATCTCATGCTATAGGAAGGGTCTCAGGTTTGGTATAAGCAGTGAGATATCACATCTCATGCTATAGGAAGTGTCTCAAGATTGGAATGGGAAGGAGATGGATATCACATCTCATGTTATAGGAAGGATCTCAGGTTTGGTATAAGCATTGAGATATCACATCTCTGCTATCGGAAGGGTCTCAGGATTGGAATGGGAAGGAGTTGGATATTCCCATCTCATGTTACAGGAAGGGTCTCAGGTTTGGTATTAGAAGCATTGAGATATCACATCTCATGCTATAGGAAGGGTCTCAGGATTGGAATGGGAAGGACTTGGATATCACATCTCATACTATAGGGAGGGTCTCAAGTTTGATATTAGAAGCATTGAGATATCACATCTCATGATATCGGAAGGGTCTCAGGATTGGAATGGGAAGGAGTTGGATATCACATCTCATGATAAAGGAAGGGTCTAAGGTTTGGAAGGGGAAGGATTTGGATATCACATCTCATGTTATAGGACGGGTCTCAGGTTTGGTATTAGAAGCATTGAGATATCAAGTCTCATGGTATAGGAAGGGTCTCAGAATTGGAATGGGAAGGAGTTGGATATCACATCTCAAGCTATAGGAAGGGTCTCAGGATTGGAATGGGAAGGAGTTTGATATCACATCTCATGCCATAGTATGGGTCTCAGGTTTGGTAGAAGCATTGGGATATCACATCTCATGCTATCGGAAGGGTATCAGGATTGGATTTGGAAGGAGTTGGATATCCCATCTCATGCTATAGGAAGGGTCTCAGGTTGGAATGGGAAGGAGTTGGATATCACATCTCATGCTAAAGGAAGGGTCTCAGGTTTGGTATTAGAGGCATTGAGATATCACATCTCATCCTATCAGAAGGGTCTCAGGATTGGAATGGGAAGGAGTTGGATATCACATCTCATGCTAAAGGGAGGGTCTCAGGTTTGGAAGGGGAAGGATTTGGATATCACATCTCATGTTATAGGAAGGATCTCAGGTTTGGTATTAGAAGCATTGAGATATCACATCTCATGCTATCGGAAGGATCTCAGGTTTGGTATTAGAAGCATTGAGATATCACATCTCATGCTATCAGAAGGGTCTCAGGATTGGTATGGGAAGGAGTTGGATATCACATCTCATGCTAAAGGGAGGGTCTCAGGTTTGGAAGGGGAAGGATTTGGATATCACATCTCATGTTATCGGAAGGATCTCAGGTTTGGTATTAGAAGTATTGAGATATCACATCTCATGCTATAGGAAGGGTCTCAGGATTGGAATGGGAAGGAGTTGGATATCACATCTCATGCTAAAGGAAGGGTCTCAGGTTTTGTAGAAGCATTGAGATATCACATCTCATTCTATAGGGAGGGTCTCAGTTTTGATATTAGAAGCATTGAGTTATCACATCTCATGCTATCGGAAGTGTCTCAGGATTGGAATGGGAAGGAGCTGGATGTCACATCTCATGCTAAAGTAAGGGTCTCAGGTTTGGAATGGGAAGGAGTTGGATATCACATCTCATGTTATAGGAAGGGTATCAGGTTTGGTATAAGCATTGAGATATCACATCTCTGCTATCGGAAGTGTCTCAGGATTGGAATGGGAAGGAGTTGGATATCCCATCTCATGTTATAGGACGGGTCTCAGGTTTGTTATTAGAATCATTGAGATATCATATTGCATGCTGTGGGAAGGGTCTAAGGATTGGAATGGGAAGGACTTGGATATCACATCTCATGCTATAGATAGGCTC